>NW_026896211.1:0-209053 GCF_033153095.1 Gastrolobium bilobum
TATGATTTGTTTGTGACTGGCAGGGTTTCCCGGGTCACAGGGTAGACTGGCAGGGTTTCCCGGGTCTACCATGGTTCTCTTCCCACTAAATATAATGAACTTAAACATTATTAATAATGAAATTTGTTATTTGATTTGATTATGAAGAATGTCATTGAGTTGTGAATATTATCATATTATGACTAATGTTGTGCTAAATATATTAGTTGATAATTACCAAATACATTAAATGAACTTAATAAAGATAAATATTATATAATGGAATTTTGATTATTATATTGATATTTGATTTGATTAATGTGGAATTGATTTGAACACTATTTGACATTTGATTTAATTTGTTATTACTCATATTAATTGTATTTTGATTAGGATTACCAGCTTTGCTGACTTTTGTGTTTGTTTGACTGCAATGATCCTGCGGCTGCGGGGGAGCAGATTTTCAGTGAAGCATGTTGCAAAGGATGGGGCTAGCTGTGGACAGTGAGGATCACGACTCGAGTATTTCAAGCTAGTTTCTAAGTTTAGAAATTTATGAGATTTAAATAAATGCATAAGACATATTTCCTTTATTTAAACTTTAGTCTTTGGTTTTATTTTAATGTAATAAATTTAGCCTTGCACCTGTTCATTGTACAGGTGCGGCGGTAACATTCCCCAAATTAGATTTTGATTAGCTTCCGCAATATTTCTATTATTATAATTGTGAAAAAAAAAATGAATTTTGACAATTTATTTATTATAAGATTGTTTCATAAATTGTTAGAAATTTGGGGTGTTACAAAATGGTATCAGAGCCCCTGGTTGCGGCTGGGGTTTGCTTTTGATATTGACTCGAGGGATCAAAGATCCCTGAGTTAAATAAAAAAAAAATTAGGAAATAAAATAATAGGACATAATGTAAATAAATAAATCGAGAGATGGGTAGTGAAGGGTTATTTTTCTTGTCCTTTAAATATGATTTATTTCTTTGAAATTTCGATGATTATATGTTTGGAATTATTTTGTGATTTAAAATTATTATTGATAATATTCTTTAACATTTTTTTTTATATACGCTATCTTTTGTAACTCGTTCTTATTTTAATAAAAGTAATTAGCTTTCTTTTAGAGTTGTTCTTGAAATAATTAAAGTTTTTCTAGCAAATGAAAGATAATATATGTAATAAAAATTTCTATTTGTTTAAACAAGATATTCAGTTTCGAAACTTTTTTTCTAGCTTTTTTTGGAGTTACCCAACCCTAATTATCTCTTTTTGAGACGAGTTGGCTCCCTCCGGTATCCCCACGAGCTTCGACTCTTTGAGCCGGCTATGGGACTAATCCG
The DNA here is from genome assembly GCF_033153095.1 of Gastrolobium bilobum. Taxonomy (NCBI): domain Eukaryota; kingdom Viridiplantae; phylum Streptophyta; class Magnoliopsida; order Fabales; family Fabaceae; genus Gastrolobium; species Gastrolobium bilobum. Next base: position 1,328 of record NW_026896211.1, read on the forward strand.
GAGTGCGGGGGAACAGTGATGACTAAAGGTTCAGCCCCCTCCCCAAGAATGCATTCAGCGGGAATCGAACACGTATCCAACCCCACTAACTCAGCGCCAAACTTTTTTTCTAGCTTGGTTAAAGTTAGCAAGTCATTAATTTGCAGTGCTTTAAATTTATTGTATTCTATGTTGTCTTGTTTGCCGGGTTATGCATGACTCTTTGATGTTTGCTTACATTTTTTTAAAGGGGTTTCAAAAAAAAAATTAATTAATTAAGTTTCGAGGACAAAACTTCTTTTAAGGAAGGTAGAATGTAATACCCCCATATTTTTATTAACTTTAACCTTATGCCTTTAAGTTAATTTGAGGAGCTCAAACTTCTAAGTTTCGAGGACGAAACTTCTTTTAAGAAGGGTAGAATGTAATACCCTATATTTTCTTTTAATAAAATAATAATAATAATAAATATTTTTTGGATAATAATGATATTTAGTATTTTTGTAATTAATAATATTGGTATTTAATATCTTTAATTAATGAGTTAATAATAGTTAAAATAATAAGAGGTAAGATAATAATAGTAATATTATTTGATTTATGTGATAATATATATATATATATATATATATATATATATATATATATATTATATGATAAATTATGATTAATTGATTGATGATTTATGTATTTATGTTTGATTAGTAATGATTGATTAGTAAATTGTTTAGATATGATGAGTCAACAAACATAAATTGTTTAGATATGATGAGTCAACAAACATATATTGTATTAGTCAACAAACATATATGATGAGTCAATAAACATAAATTGTTTAGATATAATGAGTCAACAAACATATATTGTTTAGATATGATGAGTCAGCATTGAGTCAGTAATGTATAAGCCCTAAACTTCAACTATAAATAGAGACCTAGCTTAACCAAACCAATTCACTCTCCTCTACTACTCTCTCTCTCTCTTCAAAAAGCTTATTTTAATTATTTTCAATCTTTATATTTTTTTTATCAACCGGTTCTCTACCCCAAATTACTCTTTTCTTCTAGAAGTTAGCGCGGAGACCAGGTAATCCTAATCTCTAGGTGGTTGTAGATTCGTTGTGTATGAAATTTTTATTATGTGTAATCCTAATCTTTAGGTAGTTATATGTTTGATATGTGTAATCCTAATCCTTAGGTTATAATTTTGTTTGAAGTTTATTAATAGTAATCCTTATCCCTAGAGAGTCATAGATTATATTGATATGAATTTCGGTATATGTAATCCTATTCGTAGGTTATTTCTTTTATATAAAACTTGGATGTAATCTGAATCCTTAGGTGTTTAGGTTATCTCTATTATATGAAATTTGGGCATAATCCTTATATGTAATCCGTAGATGTTCTTAATAGTTTGGTATGAACATTTCTATATATATAGGTATTTGTTTTTTTTTAAATTTAAATTACTACATATGATAATTAGAATATTTTTGGAAATTTTTTTATTATTTCAGAAATTATGATTATGAGCAATATATGATATAAACTTTTAATTCATGTGCAATATATGGATCTTATTGAATAATTATGAAAATTATGGAATTATACTACTCTTTAAGAAAAACTTTCCAAATATGTGTTTTAATGATTGAATTTAAATATTTATATTATTAATAACTATGATAATTGATGTGATGGGATTTGATTGAATCTTTCCTGATTGTGTGTGTTTGTAATAAATTAATGGTGGGAAGATAGCTTTGGGATGGTACCTCCCAAGGTGATGAACACAACTTTTGGGCTTTATGCCTCCGATGTGAAACTGATGTGAAAAAGATTATATCCGTTCTTTCCAAAGTGGTGTCTGGCAGGGTTTCCCGGGATACTAGTAGCAACTTTGGGAAGAGGTGTGCACACTAGGAAGATGTGAATTGATTATGGCCAATATGATTTGTTTGTGACTGGCAGGGTTTCCCGGGTCACAGGGTAGACTGGCAGGGTTTCCCGGGTCTACCATGGTTCTCTTCCCACTAAATATAATGAACTTAAACATTATTAATAATGAAATTTGTTATTTGATTTGATTATGAAGAATGTCATTGAGTTGTGAATATTATCATATTATGACTAATGTTGTGCTAAATATATTAGTTGATAATTACCAAATACATTAAATGAACTTAATAAAGATAAATATTATATAATGGAATTTTGATTATTATATTGATATTTGATTTGATTAATGTGGAATTGATTTGAACACTATTTGACATTTGATTTAATTTGTTATCACTCATATTAATTGTATTTTGATTAGGATTACCAGCTTTGCTGACTTTTGTGTTTGTTTGACTGCAATGATCCTGCGGCTGCGGGGGAGCAGATTTTCAGTGAAGCATGTTGCAAAGGATGGGGCTAGCTGTGGACAGTGAGGATCACGACTCGAGTATTTCAAGCTAGTTTCTAAGTTTAGAAATTTATGAGATTTAAATAAATGCATAAGACATATTTCCTTTATTTAAACTTTAGTCTTTGGTTTTATTTTAATGTAATAAATTTAGCCTTGCACCTGTTCATTGTACAGGTGCGGCGGTAACATTCCCCAAATTAGATTTTGATTAGCTTCCGCAATATTTCTATTATTATAATTGTGAAAAAAAAAAAATGAATTTTGACAATTTATTTATTATAAGATTGTTTCATAAATTGTTAGAAATTTGGGGTGTTACAGATTTAGGTAGCTCTTTCAAACTTTTCAATTGCAGGCCAAGCCCTACTTGCAGGCAGGTGCATTTGAAATTGTGGATGAAAGCATACATGGAACTTTTGATCTAGAGAGCATGAAGAAGGCAGCCTTCATTGCTGTAAAGTCAGTGGAAAGGGATGCATCACTGAGGCCACCTATTGCAGAAGTATTATCAGAGTTAAAGGAAGCTTATAATATTCAGCTCAGATTCCTTGAACTTAGTCAAAATGAAAATTGATTTACAGTTTTACAGATCAACTACTGTAGAGTGCCAAACAAGTATGATTCTCTCAGCAGAGGAAAAAAGGGAAAGACCTTATCAATTTCTGAATGGCAATTTAGTAAATTTTTCTATACAGCTTTTTTGGTGTTTTAGTCACAGGCTCAAATCCAGGAAACAGTCTCTTTGCAAGTACAAGAATTTCCTTCACCCCTACCTTCACTAGTTGGTTTCATGAGAAGTAGTTATTATATTTTTTTATTCCACATAGCTTCTCACATTTACTACAGTCTATAGATGAGTATTTATTCTGAACAGGCAAAATAAAATGATATCTTATAATATCCGTTTTAGCAACATGTGTTATGTAGTTAGCATAACCAAGGGTCGACGCTGATAGAACACATTGTCATTATTTGACATGCTATCTACCGGCAGCAGTTACCATAAACAATGGTTTCATGTTAACAAGCCCATTAAATTCATGGCACCTCAATAAAAATAGCTACCAATTCAGCAGAACTGCATAACAATATGGAATTTTATTCTCAAGAAACCTACTCTAATCTAACAAGGACTCGTACCCATGACAACATAATAACAGTTAAACAAGCCATTTTTCTTTTTCTTTTTTTATTAAAATACACTCAACTACCACGAGGGGAATTACTCCTCAATTGTTCTGCATTTACAAAAGAATCAGACTGGCCACTAGCCTAGTAAATATGGCTAATCAGCCATAGTGTGACTGATTATCACCTATAACACAAACCGGTTCAAGCTCACTAAAACCTATGGTAAAATAAGCAGTTCAATAAATGGTTGAATTAACTTTAACAGGTCACTTATCTGCATATACAAATCAGGAACCAATATTTCTATATATTCCTACAAAGCAATCAAAGGACTAAGAGAAGTATCGGCCTCTGAGATAAAAGAATAAAGCAGTTGAAGCAGCCACAGCATATGGGAAAATAGTCCAAATTCCCTGTACAAATGAAAAAGTCAAGTTTGCATGTTTAACTAAAGAAGAATTTGATTATTCAAAATCACATTTTTAATACCACTACAGTTGCGACAGTTGCAAGAGCAAATATAGGGCGTTCCCTCAAAAGGAATCCTATTCCAAGCTGACCACATAAGAAAAGGAGAAGTTATGTTAGTTACCACATTAGAAACTGGCTTTCTTCTTATATGTAAGAAAGTAAAAATAAAAAAGAAATACAAACTATATTGTTTAAGCCATCATGACTAAATCATATAAAGACTATAAATTGAAAGAATGGACTAGAATTAGGATAGGTTTATTTTTATTTTTATTTTTTCCTTCACCTTCTTGCAGGGTTTGCTTTTGCGGTTCAGAAACCGATGCAAAATTGTAAAAATGGATAAACTATTAAGATCGAATAACATTTTTTGCATATCCTACACTTTTAGCATCCAGGTGGCATTAATGTCCGAACAATTTTTTCTTTTCTCTATAAATCCTTTAGTTTTCATTATGAAATTAATATAGATCGCCATATTCTCACTAATGAGCAGCAAGTCAAAGCACTTAAAAAACATTAAAAATAAATGGGCAAGCAATATATATATATATATATATATATATAGAGGAAGGATCCGATTACAAACTTTTTTTACAAATTGCACTAAGTATGACTGGTCATACACTCTTGATTGAAGTATGACCGGTCAGACATAGTGTAGTTTGTAAGAGTTTGTAAATAAAAAATTTGTAAATATAATCTTCCCCATATATATATATATATATGGGTTTAGTGAGTATCAAGTGACTTGATGTAAATTAGGTCCAGTGCACTATATTCTCCCGCGAGAATATAGTGCACAAAAAATTTTGCCTATGTTCTCCCGGGAGAACACCTGCACAACACCATTGTAATGTTTTTGCACTATATTCTCGCAGGAGAATATAGTCAAAATTCACTCACTGGACAGTCCAGTGACTGAATTTTGGATTTTTCGTATATATATATATATATATATATATATATATATATATAAAAATTAAAAGAAAAACATCGTTATTGTCATGCTGCATGCTTCATATTCACCTGAATGGGAAGTGTGAACAGTCCCCCACACAAGACTCCTGCAAAAAAACACTCTTCAGAAATACCCTGCACTTCAAGAAAAGCAGTCAGTATTATCCTAATAAAAGGATCAAATCAATTATAAATGGAAACTGGTTATCTTCAAGTAATAAAGATGAATGAAAACAAAGACAAGGATACAAATAGTTAATCATTTCTCACAATTTATGTTTCTATTAGAAGTTTCATCAAAGGCAAGACATAGATACTATTAGACACAAACTTTACATCATGCAGAGAGGCTCACACAGGGAGAAAGCTGTAGGGTTTAATTGCTAGCACATCAAACAATTTCAATCACTAACCAAGGCGCCTGCTAGGAAAGCTGTAGGGTTTCTTACTCCAAGAGAGAATCGTTCAACTGTCAAATACAAGTCACATGAACATAACAAATCAATAAAAGAATTAAGTGCGCTTTGACAAAGAAAACTATATACATATATAGAAATAAAGACATGGGCAAGTTTAACAAGGAATCATGTTATTTACAGTCAATGATTTGATAAGTGATTTCACATTACAAAATCAAATCAAATCCCTTGCAATGCAGATAAAAAAAACTCTTGAAGCTTACCAAAACCTACAAGGTTGCCATATTTTTGTACCACGCCTGTGATCTCCAAAGCCTTCTCTTTGCCAATTCCTAACTATTGACATCATCAGAAATAAAATTATGTATGAACGGAAGGAAAAAATTGACAATTAATAGGCAATTACAGAGAAGTTTATGCATTAATGCGCAGCATCCCAGCTCCCCTTTTCAACATCCTACATGAATTCAATTTCTAGATGTATGAGGAAGTATGCAGAACTCACCCTTGAAGAAACATCACCAGATATACCAGACCGTCTGAAAAGCTTCCCTAAGTAAAAGGGTATCAGATCGCTAATGCACACTCCCCTGAAATACATAGTTGCCAAGAACAATAAACATTCCATGACCAACAAGGTCTAATAGCAGGTAAATTGTTACAAGATGTAAATTGACAGGAATCTCCAGTAGTTTTCAACGAATGTGAAACAATGTGTATAAAAGAGGTTAAGATGGAGTTGCTAACTACCAGTAAACCCAGAGAACTGTTGATACGATGTATGAAGCATTCCTCGAGAAAGATTCCGCAAAGGACTGCCATGTTCCATCCAGATACAGCAGCCTTGCTATTGATATGCCAACCTAATCAATTTCTCAAAGATAATTAAAAATTTATAGTAATAGTGAAACCACTGAAGTGTTTTCATCACGGAAAGAATTACAGTTGGAAAACCAAGAAGCAAACACACGAGGATGTAAAACAGAAGTACCAGTGAAAAGCACAGACCCAAATATTTAAAGCCTCCTCACTAATGAAAAGTCCACAACCTGCAGCCATAAGCAACCAGAAGTAGACCCATCTGCAGGGAGTTCAGATGAAGAGGCATATTAAAAATGAAAACCAAATAAAGTTTGAGGGGAATGAAAGGGTACCTTTTTAAGAAAATTCTTTTCTGAAATATGGAGAACTAAAGTGCCATCACTTAAGCATAAAAATTTGGGGGAAAACACAAACAAGTCCTTACACGCTCAACAACAGAAGTTATACTTTTAAATTTTCAATTCAGAGAAATTTATCAATGTCGCAATGTGCAACCATACATTAACCCGTTTCTTGAGCATCCACAATATACACACAATCCGGTTCATATGATAAATCCAGAAATTTAAAATCATGCTTTCTTGTTCTATAATATTGTTTCTGTATGAAGATACTAACTCCACATTTTCAGAAAAATCTTCAGTCAGAATAATATTCATTTAAAATCAAAAAAAAAAAAAAAGGGAAAGAATCTAGTGACCTGAACATATATCCAGGTCTGTTACAGCTCCAGAATCACAAATCACCAATAAAGGGAATTCAAAAGCAAGTAGACACCAAATAGGGTAGAAGAACAATCAACTGATGATTTTATTGATGCTGTAAGATACTGTGATTACAAGCAGACCCAATAACATCTTTTCTGGTACAGGGAGCACTCTCCCTCAAACTCTGAGTCTTTCTCAGTAGTTTCTCTATATAATCCTTTTTCTCCTCTCTGTTTTCTATACAACTCCTATTTATATTTTTCCATCTAACTAACTAAACTTTTCTGCCTTCTTGTACAAACTTTCCAACATGTCATTCTTCTTTCCAGTTTCCTCCTTATCCACATGTGTATCAACTATCAAGTACATTGGTTCAGCCAACCACTCTTCATGACACCATATCATGCCTCTAAATTATCTCTACTTGTCCTAGGATCCCAAACAAATAAATCTGTGGCCAAAAAAAAGAAAAAGAAAACAACACTTGTTAGTTGTTACCCATTTCAAAACCTAATCCTTTGAAAACTTTGGCCCTAAAATCATAACACTGTCCATTCTCATTAATCAATTTTGTAGCCATCTAGAAACTCCAGCAACATATACTTCTGAACCAGCATTTTTTACTTATGAAGCTTGGACGTGGACACAACACAGACCCAGACAAAGTCCAAAATATAAGACACTGGGACACATTCATGTTAAAATAAGACATGAGAGGATCCCTGAATAAATGGCTGTAAGCAATTTCTTATTCTAGTCAAAAAGTAAACTTATCTTTATTATCAATGAGACTCACAGGTCCACTTTATATAAGAAATACATGTTATATTACTTACACAGTCACTTGTTTAGATCCTGACTGCTAGATGCATAGATGAGTCCAAGTGATAGACATGGCAAACAAAACTCAGAAATCTCAAATTCATCTAAGAATACAACAAAAATGCAGCCTACAGCGAAGAGATTTTCCATAAACTATTAAGCAATCACCAGTTCCTGCAATTTGAAATTTCTGATCAACTCTAATAAAAAAGGTTGAAATTTGACAACAACTAAAGTATTAACAGCCAATCTGTTGCAATAAATGACAAAGAAAGCTGGAGAAAAGTTTCATCAGCTCATTTGTAAATCCAAAGTAAAGGAAGCAAGGGGTACCCTGGTGCATATTCTGGAAGTGTAGCTCTGAATCCAAAAGCTTTGACAGTGAAACCAGCAGTGGCTGGAGCAACTGCTGAAGGGGAAGAACCTTCGGATAGAATCTGCATACCAAATCGCGATCCAAGGATAGGCTGCTGGCCAATGGATGCTAATGTTGCTATTACAGCTACGCCCAATGCAATTGCTATCATAGCTGGGAACGAGATCTCCACCTTGTTATTTCCATCTTTACCATTTATTTGCACCTCATTATTGAATATATCTTGTTTATCTTGTATATCCTTAGATTTTAAAGCCTCATCATTTTCCTCACCCTCCTGTTTAAAGCATCTAATTCTGTTTCTGTAGTGCAAAAAGACACTTCATTATGATGAAATAATGCAATAAACTAACACAGAAAAGGAAGAAGAATAACAAAGAGACTCCTGAAGAGGGCCAAAATCCAAAACATCATTTTGGAGGCTCCATACAATATAAAAAAACTAAGTTCTTTTACATATGCAATATGGGCTAGATTTAAGTAAACTAACTCTTAAAACTTCAAGTTTACAATTTTAATAAATAAAACATAACACTCAACAAAAAATCAACAAGCATCTACAAAACATCCTACTCATTTGGCTCAGACAGCCTAAGGAAATATTGCAATTAATATCTCTCAAATATGCCTAACCATAGATGACAACATTAGCTAATAGCAATTACAACAGTTGAAGGAGAAGGGTGTAATTTAACCCAGTATTTAAAACAATAATAATATTACCCTAGTGTGATTGTGTATTGAGGTTAAAACAGAGGGGAAACCGATCCAGGTATTCTAGAAGTCACTTTATAACTTTAAAATAGGTCAAAAAAATTAAAAAAAAAAAAAACGACCAAGCTTTATCTCACTAGGTATACTAGGCTACATGGATCAAACAATGTCATTTGAAGACTATAAAAAAATCAAATTTTTAATAAATCCATTTAGAACAAGGTATATTCCAAATGCCAAAACTAATCATGCTCTAACCTACTAACTTCTTTACCTACATTCGTCCATGAAAATGTAAGAACCCTTTTGCTCTACATCTAGACTAAAACACTTACTCCCTTCAACCAAAAGTCTCGAGTTCAATCTCATTGACTATTAACAAAAACTACTTATTAACTCAAACCGAATTAGTTGAGTAATTAAACAATAATAATAATAATAATAACAAAAGCAAGACAAGAAATCATATCTAAGAATAAATGGAAAGTTACCTCAAGAGGAGAGGAACATGAGAATTTATATTGTGGTTTGAAGACAACCTGGGACAGACAGAGAAGCAGCTAAAGTGGTTAGTGGGTTGTGGACTACAACATTTGATATTGGTTTTGCAAAGGCTTAACAAAGACACACGTGGGAAAACAGCCACTAGGGACATTGTTGGAGCTCACACAGCTCCAGTTACTAGCAGTGAAGTTGAAGAGATAGCAAAGAATGATGATGATGATGATGATGATGATTGGTTTGAATGGGAAAGTGTGGAATAGAGATGAAAGGTGAATTTGGGTCCATGTGGTTGGATGTGAATTGCAGAAAATGGAAGGAATATGCGTAATTTATGTGATGGAGATACTCTTCTAAGATATATGTAGAAGCTACTTTCACTGATCAAATAATGAATTTCCTACTAGTTACATTTATTTTACTACCATTTTATCCTTAATGTTGGATTAATTTAAAATTAATGTTCATCTCAAATAGATCCAAGAATAATCATTCAGATAATAAAAATAGTAAGACTAAATTAATAGTAAGTATAACATTATTCGCTAATTTATAAAAGAAGGTTATATTTATCATTATTTTAGTTTTATCATTCTTCGTGTTTGTTTGACTACTGTCTTATTAATTTAAAATAAATGGATAGATGATTTTAAATTGCTTCAACGGTAATCAAATAAGTAATAATACGATAAAACTAAAGTGGTGATAAATAAAACTGCTCCCAAATTTATATTATAGGTTTAGCGGTTGTACACTGACTGACTGCACCTAAGAATTGGTGCAGTCATATAAAACTACATCGTTTTATAGTGTAAAAACATTAAATATAAGAAATCATAACGATATAAAGACGAAAATAAATATAAAGCATTAATTATGAGGAATCATATAATATTTTTATTTTCTATAATTAATTTTGAACGCGAACTTCCTTTATCTCAACCAAAACGACGTAGTTTTTAGGTGACTACACCAATGCTTGTATGCAATGACATTACAAATCATTTTGCCTTATATTATAATTGGGAAATACAAGTCTCATGTTGTAGGAGAGTTGTTATCTCATGCTATAGACACAAAGCATGTGACATCCACTCTTTTAAAAAAATAATAATAAATAAATGCTAGCACAACTTTTGATGTATGAGTAGGAAGGGTATGTTATCTCATGTATCATGAGAAAAACATATCCCATTATAATTTGACCAAAATATATATTTCAATAACTTATGTAATAACTTTTATCTTTTAAAATATCTATTTATTTTTAAACTCAAATTATTCCATAAACTTTACAGACACAAGTTTTGATTATAATATGTCAAATTCAATTTTGATCCACATTAAACTATCATTTAATTAATTATTGACGAAACATTGAAAAAAATATAATGATGACATTGATCATCTTAAATTTTTTAATACGCAACTTGAAAGGTTGAATTTTGTTGATGTTATATTAACGTATAATTAAATGAGATTATAAATTTTTATAATAGGATCAAAATTAAAATTTATGTTAATTGCTATGATATGTTGCATGTTGTGAAAAGTAACGGTCAAATTGATCAAAACTAAAATGTGAATGCTTCAAAATTTTGACATAAAATAAAATCTATGAGAAAGTCATATTAAGTATTATCAAATATGTGGATCAATTGGTAGGAGATTGTTCGACTTTAATCAATGGTTTTGAATTCAAATTCTCACTATACAATTGTGTTAAAAACTTGATAATAATTATTTACAAAAAAAAAAAAAAAAAAAACTTGATAATAAGAGTTTTTCATCTTCGTAACATTAATTGATCAACTAGTGAAAACATTTATTAAAAAAGTGACATTAAATTTATTTGTTAGCTATTATAATATGGAATCTTGATAAATATAGTATAATATGACATCTTGAATTTGCAGTGAAGTGGATTAAATACTTGTCAATTATGTTATCTATTTTTTCTTTTAATTTTTATAATAATTTTAAGGCGGTCCTTGATTTTAATTATTATTTTTTAAAAGTTATTCGCTGAGAACTTTTAGACATGAACGAGAAGTTGGTCGATTTTGTAGAACCAACACACAAAATTTTGCTATCCCGTATTCTAAAAGAAAATAATTGTATCTGATTATTAATGTATGTTGTAATCTCTTATATACTCACGTTAATTTTTTTGGGTGAGAATTTTAAGTTTAGTTTATTTCAATTATTTTATTTTTTAATTAATTAAATTAAATATATATTTCTTGGTAGTACATTAATTATTGTTATAAGTAAGAAAAAATTGAATTACATTGAATTGTAAATTTGTAATCTTCATCTCAAGGGATCGAGTTGAACCTAGGAGCTTGTGAGAGATAACAACAACATTTACCATCAGGCCAATGTTATCTAATGATTAGTTTCTAGTTATTATTATATTTATTAGATAATATTATAAAAATTTAGTGTAATTACTTCAACTAGTAACCTACACTGGTTAAATCATTCATCTATTAACCTAATATTCTAATCGAGTCGATGACCAATCCGATTTTAATAACACTAACTTCTATAGGAAGATTGCACATACGTTTTCAACTAGAAATATATTAGGGGACCAACAAATAAATCAAGTGTAAATTGAAATAAACAAGTCAGAAAATAATATCAAGAACAACAATAATAATTGCGCACCAAACTCTTAATGTGAAAATTTCAATGTGAGAGAAAAACCAAGAACCTTTATTAGAGTCCACATAAATCTCCATTATCATCAAATAATAATAATAGGTACAATTCACAATGTTCTCTCTCTATAAAATACAGAGGGATCAAATAATATCATTTGAAAAATATGAAAATCTAGAGTAAAAGCAATGAGGAATTCACCATTAATCCTTCAAAGGGAAAAAATAAATCTGCTCTTCTAGAGAACTCCAAATCAAAAATCTACCTCTGGATATAAAGTACTAGATGTCACAAACACTTCTTTGAAATTTGAGCTGACTTTGACAACATATCACTATTGGATTGTCGAAAATGTCTTGTTTCTTTTTCTCTCTCTCTCTCATTTCCTCTCTTTTCTCTCTCACTAATGGCGTACCCTTTTTTCTTTTTTAAATTTGCCACCTCACTGCACATAATGAACACTTTTTATTTTCATTCTTCTTAAAGAAATTTAGGCAATCAAACTCAAATGGGCCATAGGCCCATTACATGGTTATTGACCCAACCAATCTCCACCTCCATGACCATATGGGAGAAAACCACAATCAAACTCATCACTTGGAATCCATGTGTGCAAGCTCCTTGCATAATTCAAACCTCTCTCAAGTAACAGCTTTAGTCAACATGTTTGAGACATTTTTGTCGATGTGGAACTTCTTAATTTTCAATAACTCATCTTTAACTGCTTCACGTACCTAATAGTATCTCATATTGATATGCTTTGTGCAAGAATGATAAATTGAATTCTTGCTCAAGTCAATAACAATCTGACTATTACAGTAGATCACATATTCATCCTGCTTGAAACCTATGTCTTGAATAATATCTATTTTCCAACTTCTATAGCGGCACTCAGCCTCCTTAGTAGATAATGCAACATTTTTTTGTAGTTTGGATGGCCAAAACACAATTTTCCCTACAAAAGTAAACAAGAACCCTGAGCTAGACTTTCTACAATCAAGGTCACCTGTCATAGCAGAATAAGTATATCTTTCCGAGATTGGATTTGAACCTCCAAAATATAAGCACATCTTGGATATTCATCTCAAGTATATGAAGATCCACTTCACAGCTTCCCAGTGGTCTTTTCCTATATTATTAAGAAACATGTTCACCATACTAACTGCTTGTGTTATATCAAGTCATATGCAAACCATAGTATGCATAAGACTTTCAACTGCATACGAGTATAGAATAGCTGGCATGGCTTGTTTTTCTTCTTTGGTAGATGGACATAACTTCTTACTTAATTTAAAGTATAAGAGGGGTGCTAATAGATTTAACACCATGCATATTAAACCTTTGAAGCACCCCTTAACATATTTTTCTTGTGACAACCATAGCTTCCTAGCCTTCCTATCATGAACAATTTCCATGTCCAAAGTTTTCCTAGTTGGCCTTAAGTCCTTCATATCAAGGACTTGAATAATTACTCTTTCAATTTCCCAAACATACTTGCATCTTACCCAACAATCAACATATCATCAACATAAAGCATAAGAATAATAAATTTACCATAAAAAAACCTGCAAAAATATACATAAGAATCTGCATGATTTCTTTTATATCTAAAATCCACATAAGTGGATCAAACATTTTGTACCATTGCAGTGATGCTTGCTTCAGGCCATAAAGACTTTTCTTCAACCTATAGACCATTTGTTCATTTTCTTTGATTTTCTAAACCTTCAAATTGCATCATATAGATTTATTCATCTAAATTACCATGAAGAAATGCAATCTTCAAATCTAATTGCTCATCCTCAAGATCCAAGTTAGTTGGAAAACCCAAAATTGCTCCGATAAATGTCATCTTCACAACTAGAGAGAAAATCTCATCAAAGTCAATTCATTTCTTTTGTCTGAAATTTTTTACCATCAATCGAGTCTTGTGTTTCACTAGCTTGCCATTAGCATCTTTCTTAGTCTTGTACACTCATTTATTCTTTAATATTTTTTTTCCTTTCAAAAGTTTTATCTGTTGAACCATAGGTCAAACAAGACCAAGATGTGAAGTTTTGATGATCAACAAAGCACCAACTAGCTCAACATGCTTGCACAACATGGAAAGACAGTGCAATAAGTCCCAAGTAAAGCAAGAAAGCTAAATCAACATGCAAAAATGGAGTACTAACTTCAAAGTGCAAAGTCAACTCTAAAGTCAAAGATTCAAGTCAAACAAAGATAGAAGATTCAAAACATGAAGACAAATGAAAAAACATGAAGACTCAATTATGCTATATAGTTTATTATATTATTATAAAGTCTAAAGAGTTTATAAGTTTGAGTTTATAAAGATTATTCTCAAATGTGCATTATAGAAGCTATAAACTCATGCATAAAGGGAACCCTACATACACGATACGCTCATACATGACTCACACACATGAAATACTATTATATCAATGCTAGAAGCATACAGATATGTGTGAGAAGTGAGTAAAAAATCACTTAGAATTCATTCAAGTCGAAAATTTGGTTGCTATCTAGAAATATCTGGATATGGATATTTGAATATCCAAATATTTGAACTCAGAATATCCAGATATCAGCTCGATAAATATCCGGATATTGGCACTATCATGTGAGTTACTTAAAATCTGAAGTTGTAACTGTTATATTTGGGCATCGTATCTTTTCTACACCTATATAAATAATCAAGGAAGGTTTACAAATAAGATTTAACACAAAAATCATCAGAATTCAAAATTGAGATATCATTCACCATATTGGCCATATTTTGACATATTAGAGGAAATGCTCTATATCTCTTTCATTTCTTAATCTTTTTCTGAGATTCTTTTTTACATTGAACAAGGAGAGTTTGCTCCATTGCTGTATGAATGAATTAGACTGTTGTAAACAGTTCTTGGATGATTTGAGAAATCCTATGGGTGATAGGTTGAGAGTGATCAAAGGTTTGATCATAGTTCTTGTAAAAACACTTTGTAAAACGATTTCTTTGACACCAGTTGGAAGCTAGTACATAGTGGAATCTACGACATCAGTCTGGACGTAGCTCTCAAGTGGTTAGAGAGTGAACCAGAATAAATCTATGAAGTGCTTATATGCACGGGTAAAGATGAAGGTTGACTAGAATCAACTTCAACATATATCTCAATAAAATTTTGTACTTTTCGGTTAACAAATGCATCTATGGCCCACCCCATATCTTCATCATCATTGATATTGTTACCAATGTAGTATATTTTATCGTTACCAACTATAGTCTCATACTTGGCTATCAAGCGGTGAATGCATTGGTTGCCTAAGAGCTCCAATTTTTGGTGAATTATCCTCTTGAATTCAGTGTATGTTGTGCCATGTTTGATTTTTATCGTTTTTATTTTTTCTTCGAATTGGGCACCATTTAGACCTTCAAATTCCTCTCATTATGGTAGATAATTGCAACATAAGTGTTTGAACTTGAGCTCACCTTTCACACGAAATTAGGATTAGGGTTTGGTTTGGGTTCAACTTTTTGAAAAAAAAATTGGAATACGTAAGTGTAATGACAATGATTTCACAAGATTAAGGGTTTAGAGACGGTGGAGTGAAATGCAATCTTGATGGATTGGAATAGAGATGATAAACGAGTGAAATTTTGGGGTAGAAAATGATTAAATGGAAAAATGAGGCCGAAACCCACTCATTGGGGTTTCTGTCCGTGAGTTACTTGAGTACAAAACTTGTATACTTGAGTAACTTGTGTCATACTAGAGTATTTTGGAGACATACTCGAGTAGAAATTCATGACACATACTTGCTACCTTTCATCACGAAATTTACTCAAGTATGTTGGCAAGGTATTCGAGTATAAGGTCCAGTCAACAGTCAAACAGGGCCAAATTTGTGTTATGTTTAGGAAAAATGTCAATTTTTTAAAATAGTTTAAAAATGGGGCACAATGATAAAAAAGCCCCCTAACATTCCTAAAATTTGAGTTGATTCAAACAAAGTCTCAGAGTTGGATTTGCCGAATAAGCCGTTGTTTCTTTTTTCTTTTTCTTTTTTTCTCTCACTAGTGGCACACTGTTGTTTCTTTTCTTCTTATAGCAATTAAGGTAGTCAAACTCAAATGGGCCATAGGCCCATTATGTAACATCCCTGTCTCGAACCGGTTCAATTAACATACATATGATAAAACAGAAAACAGCGGAAGACGTAACTTCTGAAAATACGAGCTAACTTTTTCTTTTTCTTTTTAAATTCTCATTCGTCGTAAACGAAAATCGGGCAGAGTTTCCTCTATAAATCGGACAACTGGGGATTTTCCAATCCCACACAGAAGCATTTCCTGATAAACAGTTTATACAAATATAATCAAATGCCCATCCATGGGCGCATGCATAACTTGGCTCAGTGCCACTATATCTAACAACATGCAATCCAACACGTAAACATATCTGAATACTACCTCATCACATAACGTGCCTGAGTACCCAAATGTACATGCATCAAAGCGACAGACGTGTACAAAACATATACAGGCCATATACAAAATAAAGGATCAATATCATGATCCATCAAATGCGAAAATACTAAAATACATCAAACACTCCAAAAAGGTAGTAGCCTACAGCCACTCAAAATCCGATCTGTCAACTGCCTCAGCCACGTGTCGTGTCCCTGCCTAGTGAGGACTCACCGGGAATCTGGGCACCTGAAAATGTGTCCCCAAAGAGGGGTGAGATTACAAATCTCAATAAGCTCCAGGTTTATAGAGAATTCTCCATACCCCTGGCTCACTCCTGCATGAAAGTCAGATACAAAGTATACGAATACAACATATAACAGATATCATAACAGAACAGAGCATATATCCATATCATATCAGAGATGTGCGCCGTCATTCCCAAGGGAGGACCCCAAGCGGAAATCAACGCACGTGTTCCCGAGGGAGGACCCCAAAGCGGAACCAGACATATTAGAGGCGTACACCATCAGTCCCGAGGGAGGACCCCAAAGCGGACGTCCGGGTACTATACAATCAATGGCCAGAGATTGTTACAGAAATCATATTACAGAAGTCATATCAGAGCAAAACATATCATGTTATCAAATAACTCTATATGAATGCATCTATACAAAGCATCTAAATCACAGTCATACAGTCCAACCATAGTTCACTAACCATGGTGGAGCACTCAAGCAGGAAAAGACTCCTTAAACATAGAGCTTACCTCTTGAAGCTTTACCAATACGCTTACTTGTGGACCAAGTTACTTTTATCGCTTCAAGAGATTTCCGATCCTTCTCAATCCCTAGGCACACCTAGAGAATAATTTACAATGCATCAATAAAATGATACTATGCCATGATTATTTCATAAGCATACATTTTATCGCTTATTTTCCTTTCTTTATACTTTTGCCAATGTTATGCCAATACACAAGTCTAGACCACCTTATACTAGTTAGCATTCTTTAATTTTAATCAAGTATTCACTTGAGAATTTTCAATATCATTCATGCCATTTTACTTCAAATGCCGCGGACATACCCTTAGGAAATCAAAGTATTTTTCAACCATTTTTCGAGTCATTTCACTTCTTAACTCATCAATTTTATACAATGAGTTACAACACATTTTATTTACAATAAAATGTAGCAAAATATACTCCTATACCACCCTCTAGGTCGAACACTACAAGGACATAGACAAAGGTTCTTTTTCTTCACTTACACGTAACTTACACATACAAATACATGTTTTCATAAGGTTCCAACTTAATTTTTGGAGCATAAAGTCCCTCCAAAGCCCCACAAGGCCTAAACCTAAGGGCATATTTCATATAATTTTTCCCACTTTGGCATTCTCACTAATTTATCAAATTTCCACTTAATTCCTACACATTAAACCTTCCTAATACTTAAGATAAAATTTTTGCACAACAACCTACTCTTCACCTATGATGGCCGAACATGTAGAGGAAATCATAGGATTTTTTTCTAATTTTTTTACATACATACAAATGCTTATTTTCATTTCTTACATCCAAGACATCAAAGATTCATCATTAAATCAAAGTTTAATACACAATGCTTTCCTACCAAAACATACTCATAACTTTTATAACTCAAATCATCAAAATAATACCATGGAAATAGAGGTTCATTACCTCCCAAAGCTTATACAAGGTCTAGAAGGTGACCAACAAACAAGACTCCACCAAAAACCCCCTTTTTCACCTTGGATGAATAGTAATCCAAAAATGGAGTGATGAATATCTCCCTCCACAAACGAAATCAGCTCAAATGGAGGGGTGGAATAGCTTCCTTGGATGATTTCCTATGAGATTGGTATATTGGGTGAAAGATTTGGTGGAATATTGGAGGAGAAATCAAAGAAGACAAAACCAAAACCCTCACCCCCCTTCCATAGCTGCTGATCGGTTCCAAGGAGAGAGAAAAGAGTGTTTTTCTTTGAGTGAATAGTGATCACATAAGTCACTTATGTTTTATAGCACATGTGGCTTTTACCCGGGTATTTTTCTTTCGCGTATTTTCACTTAAACTAACCCGGAACTAACTCAAGACTACAAATGTATTTTTATTTTTTCTAATATCATTTACATAAATTTTTATTTCCTAAGGAACAACATTCATAATTCACAGCATGGTTTTTGCACCGTTTTTGACGAAATGCACTGTGAATCGCTAATTGTGCTTCATTTATTTATGAAACTTAAAACTTATAAACTTATCATTTTCTTGGGCCTATATTGACTTGCTTGGCATATATTGGACTTTCTTATTCTTATTTCATCAATTATTTATTTCTGGACTCTACCGGTTGCTTAAACAGCAGTACAAAATACCCGGTAGAAACACTATTCACGAGATTTTCACGGAAAGTGCCAGACTATACAATTTTTCGTTCTGAACTCATATTTGTCGTCAGAATTATCAAATTATGTCTCTAAAATTATTTTGCTCTTTTAAGCTCTACCGGTTAATTCACAAACTGTAAATTCTCCGGCAGAACGCACTGTTCATAACATAGTCATGATTATAGTCAAAATACTCGGAATCACTCACTGAATCTAATTATGACATTTAAATCCTTAAATTAAATCTCTAATTAAGATTTACTATTTAGGGTCATTATACATTACATGGGTACATACACAACATAATAGGAGTTCAAGTTGCCTTTGCATGATTATTCGTGCCTGTTTGAATCCTTTTACTTTTTGTTTCTCTTCTCCTTATAAGCAGAAGTTACGCCAAACAGGTTTTAAGAAAAACTCTTACAATGAAAACTCTTTTTTTATAATAAAAAAGTCAAAAGTTTCTAGGAGGAGCTTTTTTTAAGCTCTTATCAACTTTTCTTGAAATGTGTGTTTTTAAGCTATCTTTTAGGGTTTTTTTTAAGTTTTTTTTTAGCTTTAGCTTAAAAAAAAAGGATCCAAATATGCTCCTAGTTCATTGAAGACTGCCATTTCCTTTTCACTTTGTTTTGGTCCTATAACTTATTCTTTTTTACATGTTTGAATAGATGATATTAAAGTGCTCATTAACCACCAATAACTTTTGATTTCCAGTGACAATTAATTTATGGATAATATTACTCTCATGTAACATGAGAGTAGTTCTCTTATGTTACAGAGAGAATCCAAGTAGGGCCCGCTATTTAAAAGAAAAAAAGAAAAAGAAAAAGAGGCACGATTTTCGAAGTGAGAGAAAATGAGATAACTACCTTATGTAAAATGAGAGTAGTATCTCCCTTAATTTATTTCCTTTAACAATAGGTTTAGAGTTTAAGTTTTCATAATAAAGAAA
The DNA here is from genome assembly GCF_033153095.1 of Gastrolobium bilobum. NCBI lineage: Eukaryota > Viridiplantae > Streptophyta > Magnoliopsida > Fabales > Fabaceae > Gastrolobium > Gastrolobium bilobum. Next base: position 21,132 of record NW_026896211.1, read on the forward strand.
ATGATATTGGGAGAGTCACATTCAATATGAGTTTAACTTTACTCGAATCGAATTACACTAGGTGTAGGTTAGATAAAAAGAATTACCCATTTAGCTCTCGTATTTGGAATGTGGAACCATTAAAAGTTTAATGACATTCCATCATTTTTTTATAAGAAATAAATAAATGCACCATTAGGTGATAAAATAAAAAATATTTGTAAAGTAATATATTAAAATTTCATTAAAAATCTTTAAAATAACTTGTCAAAATCAAATGAAATTTTGATAGTAATAATAAATAATAATATATTGACATTTCTCTAAATAAAATATTATAAAATTAGATTTTTTAAATTAGAATTTTGAGTTAGCATGCTTTCTATGAGTGATCTGTATTATTATTAATTTCTGATTGAGAATTTTTTTTTAAGAAAAGTGATGTTATCATATTCTCAAGGCAATGCATGTCATGAGTATCAACTATCAACCAATGAGTCACTAGTACCTTCAAATATTTTAAAATTTTTATTCATACAGTGTTTTATATATCACTACTGTTTTATTTTTCTCATGCATATATTATAAATATATGAATATATAACACAATTTAATATTTTTCTTTACTAAATCTCGTTTATTGACTGATTGACCAATTTAATAAAAAATCAAATACTGAAAAATTTCAAAAAAATATTAACCAAATTGGAACTGTTTGTACGCATTATACCATCTAACACTGTTAAGATGTCACGTAGATTGATGACAACCTTTATAAAATATTGACCCAACAGCACGCCTTTTACATTCTCAGGCATGGCGTATTGGTTTGTGTCTTAATCTTTGCGACACACATCTCTAGAGGTAGGTTTCTGGTTTGATCCCCTATAGGTTGCAAATTCCAAATACTTTTGTTTTCGATCTTAAAAAACAATAACTGTCCATTCCTATATGCTTCGAGAACACAAGTCCTTTTCACATAAAATCACTATTTTATTTAAAAAAAAGGGCACTATTTTAGCCACCTAGCCACATAGTGGAAATTTTAAATACCTTACCACGTTGAAAAAGTTAAAATTAAATTATATTCATAATATAAATTAGGATAATTTTTTTTTCTTGGTATAACTTGGAGACAGCTCGAAGGCTATTTCTCATTGGAACAACGAGTGTACGAAGACAGTGTTTAAACTCCTGATCCAAGCAAATTCTTGAAAGTTTTCAATTATCAATTAAGCTACCCTTCAGAGGTATTTAAATTAATTTTTGTTTAGTAGTAAAATAGACTATCATGATAAATTAAATCTCTCTAAAATTATATTTAAAAAATATCGTGACAACTAAACACTCTAAAAATGCAATCCAAAATTTATACAAAAATAAAGGAGGACTTATAACAATATTTCAAAATTGTCAATAGAGATAAGTTATTTTCGGTAAGCACAAAATGACATCATTTTATGATAAAAATCAAAGTGATTTTGTAATTCTAATTTATTGCAGAGTTATATCCGTCTTTATCATTATAATTTTTTAATCTTACAATTCTAAAACAATATCATTTTAGCTCACCGGAGATAATTTTATTTCCTGAAGTAATATTTTTCTTTCAAAATTTATCAAATTAAACTCAACTTTTTTTTTTTTTTTTTATAACAATTAAACTCAACTTTACCGATACAGTTCTATCCTATTCTAAACCATCAAGCCAACTTTCATTACCCATAATTTTAACTCATTCTTTCTCCATTTGTAACATTTTAGTCTTTTTTAATAACGCGAAGCATATCCTTGCCAACGCGAAGATTCGTGAGATTGGGCGAAAGGTCCGAAGAAAAAGCACGATGAAATAGTCGAAAGCCGAACGCAATAAAACACGGCATTAGTCAAATTAATATATTTATTTTTTCTGTTGTCTTTTGTTTTTATTTTTTTAATAATTAAGTAAGCATCGTAAGAAGGACCCACAAAACGGCTAATATCACGTGAAGGTCACCCACAGAATCGGAAATTTTGCACCCTTTTACTGAAAGAGCCACCTTTAACATCATCACCGTCGTGCCTCCACGTGGCCCACAACAACTGGTCGGTGACGTTGTAGAATAGTCAATAGAGAACCACCAACTTCCACTCTACCTTATTTTATTTTAGATAGTTAAATGAAAAGAAAATTGAAAATACACATTCAATTTTTTTTGATGACGTAGCTTTATAATGAGCCTGAATAATGGTTTTTTTTATTTTTATTTTACGACTATTGTTATTCTTATAAGGAAGAAAAAAGATAAAATCTCAACAAATATACTATAATTTTTTTATTGTATTTTAAAATAACATAAAATTATATTCTTTCAAATAATAAATGCTTTGTCCATGAAATAAAATAACCATATTATCTCTCCTTTCAAGTTATTAAGTTTATCTATTTACATAAATAATTAACATAGTTTAAGAGTTAATTACTCTACCGATCTTAAATTATTAAATATTTTAACTAATAAGAAATTTTAAAAAAATAAATAATTAAATCTAAAAACCAAACACTATGACATATATATTTCATTTTCAAAATAAAAAAACTAAAAGCACAAACAATGTGAAAAATAAAATTTTAGTGTCCGTTGCATTAAATTTTAATTGCTGATCCGCTTCCAACTCGAGATTAGAGTAAAATTTATGGAGATATTAAGAGAATCATTTTCATCTCAAAATAATAATTAGAATTGATATTTAAAAAAGGAAAATTAGGGTCATTTAATTTTTTTTTTTGTTCTAACGCTCTTAACGTGGAGTCAAGAGTATCAGATCCGACCTCCACCAGCCGTTAACAAACGGCTAAACGGGAACCAGATTGTTACCAACCAACGAACCCAACAGCCGCCGTTAGCGCGTAGCCGAAGCGGCCGTTGCACGCGAATTCTAACGTTTTTGATAGCGACGTGCCTATCTTTCTCTTTCTCTCTCGTTTGTTCATCGTTTGTTCCTACGGTTCGGTTCCTACGTTGGTGTTCTTTCGTTCTTTCTCTCTCTCTCTTTGTACGTGTCTCTGTCTGCGACTCCGTACGGAATTCGATACTCCAAAGAAGAGGGGGCGCCATTTCGATCTCAGAAAGCGATACCCATTTTGCTTTTGTTCCCTCTCTCTTTCACTCTCATCAGGTATATTTATCATTGCGTCTAACGCGACGCCGTTTTACCTCAGGTTGAGGAATCAATGCAATGCTGTTCTTTTTGTCCCTTGTGGCATCAATCGTCGGTGGATGAGTTTGTTCATTGATCTGCGACTTTTGGGTTTTTGTTCCTTTCATGATCTTTTGATCAGCTCAGCTGTGATGTTTTGATTTCAATTTTTATTAGTGATTGTGTACGTGGATTCTGTGTGTTTGATTTTAGATTTCTTCTTTAGGTATTCTAGATTTCCTCGAGTTTGCATTCGTTGTTGTCAAATGTGGGTCCTTTTTTTCTTCTATTCTCTTCTTGATGCGGAGATCACATAGGAAGTGAAATGTTGATTTTTTTTTTTTTTTTTGGCATCATGGGTTAAATTTTTTGATTGATCTACAGTTTTCGGGATCTAATCCAGCTGAATGATTTACTTGTGTTACACATGAATTCATAGATAATTTTGTGGATTTCTTCAAGTGTAAGTCTTAACTGTGGAACGTTAATAGATTCCCAAGAGTTTGCAATTGTCGTTTTACATTTTACTTTAAGTTTTTCTGTGATGTAGGGGTCATGTAGGTAATGGTGTAATGCAATGTTAGTCTTAGTTGTGTCAAGAGTTAAATATGTTGATTGATCTGTTTTTTCTGGGTTTTGTTCTGTAAGGGATTTAATCCAGCTGAATAGTGTTATTACTTGTGTTATACCTTAACTGGAGAGTATTCTAGATTCTGATTTGCATATGTTGTTATTGAATGTAGTTACTGTTTTTTTCTTGGTGCAGAGGTCATCTAGGTGCGGATTGCTTGTGTCTTGAATAGAATGCCAGGTACAACTCTTGTCTGGCCTTAAGATGTTGATTTTGTTGAACATATCTTTGCTATTCTGTTTGTGTTTTGGGATTGTAGTTTTGACAATTGATGACTATGGGTTTAGGAGAAGAAGTATTAGTTGAAGAAGATGAGAGGGGTAGAAGTTTGGAGCCTGAAACATCTGAGGATGAGTGGCGGAAGTCTCAAGCCAGATCTATTAGGAGGAAAGGAATGACTGCTTCAACGAAACTCACTTATAGTCTCAGGAAGCGAAGTAAGCGTGTAGCCGATTATCAATTTGCTTCAATTTTCATAGAAGATGTCCGTGATGCCAATGAGGAAGAAGCTGTGAATTCTTTTCGTCTGACATTACTTACTAGAGATCTGCTTCCAGATTCCTATGATGATTATCACACAATGTTGAGGTAAATGAATGTGTAACAGAAGTTACTTTTCTATTGAGTATGCAGTTTCTCTTTTCATAGCTCAGTTTTATCACTTTATATGTGTTAAATAAATGGAAATATCATTGTTTATGTTGTTCATATCTCTTGATTCCTCTTCCACGGGTGCAGTTTATTCTTCCTCCTTCAAAGACAAAATCCGCACGGGGAGAGGGGGGGGGGGGGGGGTTATTAATATTACTGTCCATTGTGTAGATGAATTAAATCCACCAGTTTAATTATACGAATTGTTTATCCAGATTGCCATTCTTTGATGTTTGATAACTTTTTTTTTTCCAGGAACTTCTAATGATAATTAAAGAAATCCTGTTTGATTATTTTTCTAGACAATTTTTTTTACAAAAGAAAAATCTTTAGGTGTGCAGTATAATACAGGCTGCTGATGTTTTCATGCTGCAGGTTTCTGAAGGCCAGAAAGTTTGACATTGATAAAACAGTCCAGATGTGGACAGATATGCTCCATTGGAGGAAGGAGTTTGGAGTAGATTCTATTTATCAGGTAAAGTTTTGTAGTTGTTTGTTTTCCTCTTACATAATAGAGAAGCTATTCTTTACTATTTATGCACAAAGATTGAGTGAGCTTTGCTGAATTTTCAACTCAAAACAGCCACCCAAACATGTAGTAGAGTAAGGAGAAATCCTGTGCAGTATTCCTTTTGGAAGATTTTCCCAATATTATTTGCATGATCTGAAATTATTTCAATCTCTCCATCGCTGAAGGAACAGTGTTAATGTGTAGGAATTCATATATGATGAGTATGAAGAGGTTCAGCGTTATTATCCTCATGGTTACCATGGTGTGGACAAAGAGGGGCGACCAGTTTATATTGAAAGACTCGGCAAAGTTGAACCGACCAAGTTGATGAGTGTCACCACAGTAGATCGGTTTTTAAAATATCATGTTCAGGGATTTGAGAAAATGTTCAAAGAGAAATTCCCAGCATGTTCTATTGCAGCAAAGCGGCACATAGACAGAACAACAACAATATTGGATGTGCATGGCGTGGTAAATTCTACGTTTGCAACAACTTCATATCAGAATAGCCTAAATAACATTCTATGGAAGTGCAAGCTTCTTATTATTTTGTATATTTTGCAGAATTGGGTGAGCTTTAGCAAAATTGCACATGATCTTGTTATGCGCATGCAAAAAATGGATGGTGATAACTACCCTGAGGTAATTTAAATGTTATAGGAAGTTGAATTTAACTTGGTGAACAAATCATAGTTTATGGGCTTCCATGTTTTCTTTTGCTTTAGTGATCTTTAAAATGGCTATCTCAACTTAGGAATTCAATTGTGTGATCTCTTATGGAGAATTCTTAAAAAATACAAAAAAAAGAAAAGTAAGCAAGCTTATGTTTGTTTCCAAAGGAAGGGAGAGAAAGTGAAATGAACGAGACAGGAGTCTAGATGAACTCCATGGAAGCTGTAGAGGCCATTTTCTCCAAGGGAATAAGAACCTCATCAGAGTCCTTAGATTTCACAAAGCAAGAGTAAGGATGAACTCAAAATATAAAGTCATCTTGTGCAAACTTACTCACACTATCAAGATTCTAGGTGATTGAGGGAACCAAATTTAAATTTTTGAGGTGTAGAGTAGTGTATGGATGGAAAGGTGAGTGAAATTTGGTGGAACCAATGGCTGTAATTGGCAAACCTTGCCCATTCCCCATCAACATTTGATCAGAACCATTGAGTTGAGTGCTCGGAACTCTGAAATAGATTATGGGGATCATAATTGATGTGATGCTTAAATCAAGGAACCGCCTCTTTGATTTCGTATTCTTGGGGATTATAACACGGGGATTTCGTATTCCAGAAGATTGCGTTTTTTAACTTTGAGGTGACATCAGCATAATGGTGTGCTACAGAAAGTGCTTTTGAAAGAGTGGCTTGTCGGTGCATTTCAAGTTGCACCTCTTGCAATAGGAGTAAGGACTCAAGTTTTGCCATTGTGCACGACTTCACACGGCTGTTGATGGAGGTGTTGAATGCCCTGTAATCCTCCAGTAAACCATCGAGAATAATATTCGCATAGTCTCATAGAGTAGTAAATCCTCATCAGCTTGATTTGTGAGAGATATTCAGAATTAGATTGGCCTCCTTTTTCATGCTTCTGAGCTCAGCTTGAAGTTGTCGAGACTTGGCTCGCAATTGAGAGTGAAAGTAATTGTGGATCTCATTCCACACTTGCCAAGAATGTGTACATCCAATGAATCTTGGAAAAACTGATTCAGAAAGAAAGGAGAGGAGCCAGGAAAACAACATTTGGTCTTGTTGCTCCCACTTCTGGTGATTTTCGTTGTCCCTGTTCATATCTTTATCTCTTTCAGAGAGGAATCTCATCAGAATTTCCAGATTGACCACATAATGGTGGATATGTTGTGCCTCAATCACTGCCTCAACTTGCTTCTTCCACAGCAAAAAATTTCAATAATCTAAATGCACTGATTGGATATGAGAACAATACTGGAGCAGATTTTCTCTGGTTTACAGTGGAAGAAGATGCAGAGGGTTGATTTGTGGTTGAAGAACCACCTGGAACTGGAGATTTGGAAGTACTGCTTCATTGTCTTGTGGTGCTGCCGTAGTGCTGTGTATCAGGCCCTAGATTAGGGCTCTGATACCATAAAGGAAACTGAGTGAAAACAAAGGAAAGGGAGAGAAAGTGAAATGACAGAGAGAAGAGTGATTCTGAATGAAACTGTTATTATTGTAAAAAACTAAGATACACTGTTACAGAGAGGAACTATTTATAGAACGATAGAAACTTCTGATACAAGCTAGTGACGCTGACATAACCTAGGAAGCATGGACACTCCAAAAAACAGGGAGTGTCATGTCTGACACGGTGTCCGACGCACGGTTAACATTCCCGACACGTTGACCATTTCGACACGCGAATTTGACCATGGCCAACATGTTCCAACACGGTCAAATGGCATTTTTATAAAAATATTATTTTTTTAAAAAAATTAAAATATATTAATAAAGTTTCCACCTGATCATATCAATTTTTCCCCCTTTTTTCCCTCTTAGGTAGATAATAGATCATCTCAGCACCATTGTTGTCATTCCTGTTACGCCCTTGCTATGTCTCCTTCTCTTTGATCTCTCTCTCTCTCTCATCCCAGTTCCTGTTTTTTTTATTAAAGCTTCCACCTTTATAACGTTTGATTGTGTTCTTGATGTTCTTTTATTTTGCAATGTATTCAGTAAATAATTTTAGATTTGATTCCTTTTCTTTTAGTTTATGTTTTTGCCTTTTGAGAAGAATGTTGCTACGATTCTTAGTATTAGGTGTCAGTGAATTTTTTTTTTTGCTGTTGTTGCCATTGGTTACACTATATAAATTAAAAATATTATTTAATATTAAAACGTGTTCCAACGTGTCGAAATCCAAATTTTTTTAGGATTGACGTGTTAGAGTGTTGTGTCGTGTCACGTATCGCGTGTCGCGTCGGTACTACATAGGACATAACCATAACTGAATGCCAGATGGGCATAACTGCATAACTGAACCCGTAACAACTCTAACAGTTGTCTAACAGCTAGAGTAACAACTAACAAGTTATTCTAGGCTCAATAGCTGGGGATAGCTGTGCACTAACAGTTGTTACTCTAGTACACACATGTAGGAAAGGAACCTGAATCAGGGATACAAACTGCAATTGTGGTTAATGAACCCATGATGCCTATCCGTAACATACTGCATACTAATATTTAAATCTTACTGTGTACTGTACCCTTACCACAAAACAAAAGTTGCCTCAGGTAATTTGGGTGTACAGTCATTGTTTTGAATGTGCTCATTTTTTTTCAGACATTAAACCAGATGTTCATTATTAATGCTGGTAGTGGGTTCAAGCTACTATGGAGTACAGCAAAAGGTTTTCTTGATCCAAGGACCACAGCCAAAATACAGGTCTATAAGTATATTATTTTTATGTGCTTTGACTTTAGAAAGGAATGAGCATAGTTTAAATGATTCTTGCTGAATTTACAGGTTTTAGGCAACAAGTACCAGAGCAGATTGTTAGAGGTTATAGACTCAAGGTTTGTATTGTGTTTGTACTGTCTCAGTTAATTAAGTGCTTCTATCTCTCTGATAATGAATATTATATGATTATTATTATTTTTTTGAACAGTCAACTTCCGGATTTCCTGGGCGGAAGTTGTTCATGCCCAAATAATGGAGGATGTCTTAGATCTAACAAGGGACCTTGGAGCGATCCTGACATTATGAAAGTATGGTATTATTAGGATTATGGCTCCTGCAGTGTATCAACTCACATTTAAGAATTATTGCTCAATTCGACAGCTAATGCTCCCTTGTTCTGTTTACAGTTGTTATATTCTAGAGAAGCAATGAAGCTAACAAAATTTGGAAGTTCTTCTGCTGATAAATTAGATGTCAAGTCATATGCCAGCAAGGTCACTCATTAATTGCCAGTGCAGTAATTTTGCTGTACAATTCACAAATCTTATTCATACTCTTTTGCATGATGTAAAGCTTTACTATAACTTTTTCTTCACAGGTTAGAAGCACTGAAATATCTGAAACTGGATCAGCATCAGAAGCAAGATTGAGTCCTTCAGCCTTCGTGCAATCAGTTACTTCTAGTGAGAAAGTGAGCGGTCTTTCTATTTTCCTTATTTTTGGTTTTTTAATCTTTCTTATACATTTTATATATTAGAGTTGAAACTGTAGTCCGAAGGTATGAGATTTAGGGAATGAAGTAGGGGATGGAAGGGGGCTGTGGACTCTACTATGAACATATGTGCTTGGTCATTGGTTGAGTTTGTCTAAATACTATTTTGTTTTGATATCAACATGTGAAGTTTAATGGTTTAATTGTCCAAACCTACAGATTTCTGGTAAATTCAACAAACAGACTAGTTTTCTTTCCCTTTGACCATTGAGGATCTGCGTCGTCTTTTTTTTTTATCTTGAGATTCTCTGGGTAAAGTTGATGGTTAGTGAAACACTTTTGTTGGTTCCAAACCAGCTAAGCCTGGCATTTGGGCTAACTGAAATATGGGTAGGGATACTTTTGGTGCGAAAATAAAAAATTTGAGAATAAATTAAACCAAAAGAAAAATATCTTTAATGAAATTGGAAATCTATATAACCTTTAACACTTAATTGGTTACTTTTTATTTTGAATTCCTCTGAATAAATTTGATGGTTAGTGAGCCAGCTTCTTGGGTTCCCACACCAGCTAAGTCTGACATTTAGATTGATGGAAATATGGGTATGCAATAACCTAGATGCCAAATTTAGAATTAGAGGATATAATTAAACCTAACAAAAAAGAAGGAAAAAGATTTGGAATAAAATTGTAAGTCGATAATCTGTAATATTTTAATTGATGATTAAAAGACAAATTTCAGGAACTGGTCTATATATATTTTTGTGTGAATATAGTACTTTATCTTGGAACTTTTGTCTAAACTATAGGTTATCTGCAACTCATGTATGATATGTAACTATATTTCAGAAATGGATAAGAGACCGTGCACCTATCTGCAACCTAGTTGAGCCAGACCCAGTCAATGCTGTCAGAGAAGTTGGGGATGTTGATTCAACAAGTATGTGATCCCTTAGCATGTCTTTTGCTAATTATTAGCATGTCTTTTGCTAATTATGGGTTGGTCTGTGTTTTATTGTATTTATTGATATTTATCAGATGATAATAGAACTTGCAACATAACCCGAGATAAATTTGGTTTACATGCATGACTTGAGCCAGGAGAATTTTGATGTAGTTTTAATTTAATAGGAAAATTATTTCACTTGGTCCAGACTTAACCAAGTCATGTGACACATATGCCCTTCTTGGACTTAGCCAGGATGGGATGGAAGCTCCTAAGGCCATCCATGTTTTCAGAACAGTATGGATATTTAATGCTTTGTTTTTCTTTCAGTACCTGAGACTTTTGATTGAAATTTCAATGTGTATGCTCTGTAACATATTATTATTTATTGCTGACATGGTGTATCAGACGGCTTTATTACTTGTTTGGGCCAGTTTGACTCATTGTTTTGTTTCCTTTTCCAGTTAGGAGAATTCCTTATCCTGCACTAATTGTACTTTCTTTTAAAATGGTGCATCTGATAGGTGATTCAAGCAACAATTATCCGAGAAGATCACGGAAGAAGCTAATTCCCTGTATCACAAGTATTTGGGATCAAATCATAGTCAAAGTGTTAGCTTGTATATATGTAGTATTTGCATCCTTGGGGAAATTTTTTGTGGATCGTCTTGCAGACAAACAACGAGGAAGCCATCAGAAAACCCAGTTAGTGGAAACTAGTTCTCCGGAACAATTAAGCACTCCAGCAATAAAAGAGCCACTTTGGCAGAGGTTGCGGAATTTAGAGGCAGTAGTAACTGAGATGGCCAATAAACCAAGAACAATTCCTCCGGAGAAAGAGGATATTCTTCAAGAGTCATTGAGTCGTATAAAATCTATTGAATATGACTTGCAAAAGACAAAGAAGGTAGTGCCAGTCTCCTACCATAAAATTGGTTACTTTGAAGGACATATTACTTAGAGAATTAACTTTACTTGAGTTGATTGAGTTCCCTGCTTCATTTTAGGCACTGCTTGCAACTGCATCAAAGCAAGTTGAGCTTGCTGAGTCACTGGAAAGCTTAAAGGAGAGCAGATTTGATGTAAGTTGCTTTTACTCCTCACTTTCAGTTTGAGAAATGTCAAGATCAACATCATTGTTAGGAAACCACCTATCACCAAAGGGTACACTTAGAGCTGTCAAAATGTTAAGCCCTAGCTCATATGGGTTAGGGTCAAAAGGCTCACAACAATAGAGGCCTGCACGACCCAAAAGTCCTATGGGTTAAGGTCAATTTGTGAGCCATCCAAAGTTATAATTTTAATAAAATTCATTTCTTTTATTGGATTCAATGCATTTAAAATTATTTTAATAAATAAGTATTTATCACTTTCATAAAATATTTTATTCGAAATACGGACTTTTCATAATTTAATTTTCTTAGTGAATTAATATTTGCTGACAAATATACAATTGAAATGCAAGCAAAATTTTAATTATTATCTCAATAATGCTGAACATTCTATCAAAAATATTAAAGTGCTCATTTCTTATGATATCATGGAATAATAATATTTATTATTGAGTAATAATTACAGTGAAGATTTTTACCATTCAGTAAACTTTTGAGTATATTTTTTAGTAAAAGTTAGTTAAACAAGACTTTGTATAGCCCTATCAACTTTTCTGTTGTAACAACGGTCAGCAATTAATGATCAACACTTAGTAATTAATTTGAATATTTTTTCTTTTTCGTTTTGTAAATTTTGTCAACAAAATTGTGATGATTGATATGTTATTGAGCATGTGAAATTCATCACATGATATGATTATATTAAAATTAGATATGAGATGATGCATTCTCATAGGACTTATCCTTGCATGCAATATTTTTTGTTTTTTTGATTCATGAAGAAAAGCAAAAACAAAGGAGAAAGACAAGACACTAACGGCCACCCCTAGGGTGAGGAGTGGCTGAGAAGTCCGGAAGCACATACAAGAGTAGACCAGGAGGAGGTTCTGAATAAACATAATCATCTTCCATGTCCGGTTGATCAAGCATAGAGTTTTATTTAACTCAACAATATTAATTCTTAATAATTAGGAAAATTATATTTTTTTTAACATTCCAAAATTTGGATGACTCGGACAATGTAAATTCCTATTTTAATTTCTCTTAAATTATTTAAATTTTGATATAAGTTCATTTTTAAGTATTGGATTTATATATATTTTAACTTTAAAGTTAATTTTATTGCAAATATCATATAATAATGAAGGAAATATAATTTTAAATAGAGAAAGAAATATCTTTTACTTAAAATAGTTCAGAATAACAATTAAAATAAGCAATTTTTTTTTATTGAATTGTTAAAATATGTATTCTATAAAATTCTATATGTATATTATATTTTTATCATTATATTATATTCAATATTATTTTATATTTATAAATATTTAAATTTATACATTTTTTATATTTTTAAATAATAAAAATTTGGATAAAGAAATTTTTTTGGCATGTGGATAAAAGATATCCTAGTTTGCTAAAACATAGGGTTTTGAGGATTAAAACTATATATAGGGCTTTGCAGTCTGACCTGGGAGTGATGGTAGGTACACTTGGAAGAGCTAGGATTAGAGCTTTAGGCAAGGAATGGGTGTGACTAAGCTTAGGAGGGAAAAGAGTGTATCAGAAAGGATAAAAGAAAGAGCTTAGGGGTAGGAAAGAATTATCTGGGAAGTTCATAGGGGGAGAGAACATGCCTCTTAAAAAGCCTGCTATGGTTTCGTTTTCATCTTTTCTGCTGTAAACATCATATAAGATCACAGATGGCAGGAATGTTAATCCAATATCCATTGTTTCTTGTTCTGCTTCATATGATCTCAATCCAGTTCCAAACAGACTGTTTGACAAGTGATAAGTTTACTTATATGGAAATTTTACTCTTAAGCAAGGAGAAAAACCAACACATAGTTGAATTATGCACATTTGTACAAAGCTGGTTACATTCCGATATATTAATTACCCCTTGATTGTTTAGAAAGGTGTTTCCAGATTGAGTATATTGCCTATATCCCTTGTTATTGTCTAATATATTATTCTCAAAAGATATAGTCATTAATAGGCTTTTTGTGATATTTTTTTCCAACTAAGAACTTCAATTGATTGTTTGTATATACTGATAATGATTACTTCATAAAATACAGGGGACAAACTCATGTTGGCCAAAAAATAGTAAATGTTATGCTCCAGGAAGATGAGTACCCCTTTTCAGCAGCACTTTGCAAAGATTGCTAGTCCATTGTTTTTGATACTCTACAGTTGAATTACTACAAGACATACAGGAAATACTTTTATAGGTGACTTTCCTTCTATATTTTATATCAACACAATTTTGTAGTCTGTCACTCACTCACACACTCCCTGAAAGAATCAGTGGTATCATGTAATGACCTTTTCTTTTCAGGTTTGAGGAATCGGTGGTGGGGAGTAGATACACCCAATCTATACAATGCAGCAAGAAGTTTTTATATGAAGGTCATGGACTCCGAGTTCTTCCTTTTCAGTAGATATAACTGAGTGTGTTAACACATTATTTTTCTTATTGGCTTTTCTGTACAGTGTATACAGATACAAAATATGCTATTCACAATCAGATGTATTTATTTTAATACCAGTAGCATTTGTGCACAACGGGGAACATTTTCTGTGACATATTGTAAGAGATACGGAATGCTTAGCAGTAAATTTTGATTTTACTGGAGGATATGCTTTCCCATGGAATTATAAATTTTATATTTTATCACTCTAGTTTTTAGAGAAATGCTTCTTCGAGAAATTACTTTGTTCGACTTTATCAGGTCAACATATTAGTGAACCAATCTATGTCTTTCCGTTTGCTAGTGTTTGTTCCCTTCTTATGAAAGCTATTTTTTTCAAAACTGGTTGAATCAACTAGAGATTCAGACTGAAGAGTGGGTCATGATTTTCGGTGGAACCAAATAGTTCAATTGTTCTGGCCTGGACAGGCCCATATGCTGGGCCGGACAACTAAAGGCCCATCAAAGGTCCTACTAGTTCATATCCCTTAGGTGAGCACATAATCTTCATCATAGAGAATCTTTTTCTTCATGCACAGCTTACCATCGTACATCCACGGTGGTGAGACAACGTCTCACTGCAATAATGGGTGCAAGGGTTAACTGTTTTGGGTCGCATTTTTTCTCTCTTATCATCATTGAGGAATACCCTCTAAAAACCCATCTTCTCCAACAAAGGAGGCACTTGGTATGTAATATTTTTATGAGTTGTTATTCTGTTGAATTTTAGATTTACCATAACCTACATACATTACCTCTCGCAACCATCTTTGCCATAGCAGTTCCGATGATTTTCCTTGAGTTTTGGTTTATATCATTGATTCTTGGAACACCCGCATATAAATGTACTTCACCCCTTGAAAGATACAGACCTATCTCTTAACCCATAATAGTTTAATAATAAGTATATTCAATGTAGTTGAAAAAGAGATAATCTTATTCATAAAATTTTGTATCACATCTTTACAATTGCTCTCTATTTAAAGAGACTAAATAACCTAATGGGCTAAGCCCAAAGAAGATTCTAGAATGGAAATAAATAAATAAAGAAATAAGCAAATACACTTATTTACAGCATTCCCCCTCAAGTTGAAGCTAGTAAGCTCTTGAAACCTTTCTGAGGGAAGTCCCTTTGTTAGAATATCAGCTAATTGACGTCCAGAAGGGATGTATGGAGTGGTGATCAACCCTTCTCAAGCTTATCTTTGATAAAATGGCGGTCGACCTCAATGTGCTTAGTCCGATCATGTTGAACTAGATTATGAGCTATACAAATGGCAGACTTATTATCACAAAACAGTTTCATAAGTCCTTCACATCTTATTTTAAGATCACCAAGTATAATTCTCAACCACAATAATTCGCAAACGCCTTGCGCCATAGCTTGAAATTCAGCCTCAACACTCGATCTGGCAACCACATCATGCTTTTTACCCCTCCATGTCACTAGGTTACCACAAAGAAACATACAATAACCCGTGGTAGATCGACGATCAATTACAGATCCAGTGTAATCAGCATCGATATAAACTTCTAAAGAGAGATTGCCATTACGCTGGAACAATAGTCCTTTACCAAAGTGGCTTTAAGATACTGAAGAATTCTCTCACTGCCTGCATTAGTTTTTCTTTTGGATTATGCATGAACTGACTTACAATACTGACAGCATAAACAAGGTTTGGTCTAGTATGAGCCAAATATATCAGTCTCCCAACTAACTATTTATATTGTCCTTTATCAACTAGAAGACCCGCTTCTTCATAACCCATCTTGTGATTCTGCTCAATAGGAGTACTAGAGGGTTTACCCAATTTTCCCGCTTCTTTAAGAAGATCAAGGACATATTTCTTCTGGCTGATAAAAATTCCTTCTTTGAATGAACTATCTCTATCCCTAGGAAATATTTCAATCTCCCAAGATCTTTAATTTCAAACTCAGAGGCTAGTCGTGTTTCTAGAAAATGTTTATCCCTAATATCATCACATGTTATAATAATATCATCAACATATACAAGGAGTACAATTAGCTTCACATCTTGGGAGTGCTTGAAGAATAGTGTGTAATCTCCTTGACTCTGTTTATATCCTAAGGCCAGCATAACCTTAGTAAATCTCCCAAACCAGGTATGGGGAGACTGTTTCAATCCATACAAGGCCTTTTTTAACCTGCAAACTTTATTTTCTCCACCCATAGAGCCAAAGCCAAATGGGATTTCCATGTAGACTTCTTCTTCTAACTCACTGTTAAGGAAAACATTCTTCACATCAAATTGATTCATATCCAGTTGTAATGGGCAGCAAGGGACAACAAAGCTCTCACAGTATTCATCTTTGCAACTGGAGCAAAAGTTTCTTCATAATCAATGCCATATGTTTGAGTGTAACCCTTGGCAACTAATTGAGCCTTATATCTCTTAAGAGTACCATCAGAATTATATTTCAAGGCATAAACCCATCTACACCCTACTACTTTCTTTCCATCAGGTCTATCAATAACCTCCCATGTTTTATTTTTCTCCAAGGCATTCATCTCATATTGCATGGCTCGAGCCCAATTCTCATCTTTTAATGCTTCATATACTGATTTTGGGATTGAGATAGAATCTAGTGTTGAAATAAAGCTTTTGTACTGCAAATAAAGGTTAGTAGAAGATACAAAATGAGAGATAGGGTGTTGGGTACAAGATCTTTTCCCTTTTCTTAGGGCAATAGGTAAGTCATCAAAGGTACTGGGTAAGCTATCAGAAGTAACATGCAAATCATTAGAGGCGACATATTAGGTTCAGAAACATGAGAAGTAATAATATTAGGATAAAAAATAAGAGATTCAGGACTTACTAGTGGTTCAGACGGTTGAGGTTGTCGGTGAAGCAATGTGGGTTGCTTTCTCCTGTGATATACCAACTCAGGTGTCACAATCCTCCATAAATCTGGTGTATCAGATGGTCAAACACAAAAGAATTAGAAACAAGATGAAGATGTGTAAGAGAAGACATGGAAGGTCCAGACCCAAAGATAGAATGTGATGAATTTACTGAAGAACTGCTCTCCACCTGAAGATGAGGATTTGGGAAAAAGGACTCAGATTCATGAAATGTGACATCCATTGAGACAAAGAGTTTTCGACTAGCAGGATGATAACACTTGTAGCCTTTCTTATCAGGGGCATAACCAAGGAAGATACATTTGAGAGCCTTAGGATCCAACTTATTACAAAGATGTTTATGAACGTGGACAAAGACAACACACCCAAACACTCGTGGCTGAAGACTCTGTATAGAGGGAACAGAGGGAAATAATGAAGTTATTGAGTGAATAGGACTTACATTGTCAAGGACCCGAGTGGGCAAGCAGTTGATTAAGAAAGCTGCAGTAAGAATGGCATATCCCCAGTAGCACTTGGGTACATGATTTTGAAAAAGTAAGGCACAAGTAACTTCAAGAAGATGACGGTTCTTCCTCTCAGCAACTCCATTTTGTTGAGGGGTGTCCACATAAGTAAGTTCATGAATCATGTCCTGATCTTGGATGAATTTGGAAAGATGCTGATTGACATATTCGGTATTATTGTCGGACCTTAGTTTTTTACTTCTTTTACCAAATTGGGTCTCAATCTTTATAAAATCGAAAGAATAACTGTGGTACCTCAGATTTTTCATGCATTAAATAAACTCAGGTTACACGAGTGCAATCATCAATGAAACAAACAAACCATTTATTACCAGAAGCATGAGGAACTTTAGAAGGACCCCAAACATCAGAATGAACAAGATCAAAAGGTTCAACACTTTTAATGGTACTAGAAGGAAAAGAGACACGATGGTGTTTAGCAAACTCACAAACATCACAATGAAAACTCTCAACAGACTTAGACGAAAATAATGATTGAAATAAAGACTTAAGCAAACGAAATGGAGGATGCCCCAAACGTTTTTGATGGAGCCAAATCAAAGAGTCGGCAATAGACTGAGACTGAGTCAATAAGGTGTGATCCTTAGCATACTTTGCAGAAGATTCTGGCACTAGATAGTGTATCCCACCTTGCTCCTTAGCACCCCCATCGTCTTCTCTGTGGCGAGATCCTGAAAAACACAGTGAGTAGGGAAGAAAGTTATAGTGCAATTCAAATCTTTATAAATTTATGGATAGAAAGAAGATTAGTGGAGAGTTTGGGAACATAAAGAACATTTTGGAGATGTAAGGAAGGCTGTAAATATATGTTACCGGAACCCACAACTGATGTGTGTGAGCCATCAGCTACGACAATTGTATGGGTGCCAACAGTAGGGTTATAAGAAAGAAAAGAGTCAGCACAACAAGTCATATGATCAGTAACACCAGAATTGATAATCCAAGAATGTTTAAAATCAGTACAAGAAGAAAAGAATGAGTAGTGGAGCTCATACTAGTCATATCCAAAGTACTAGTACTAGATGGCTTACTCAGAGAATCGAGCATAATTCGAATCTGCTCCATCTCATCACGGCGAATAGAAATAAATTCCGAAGATACACAATTTGAACTCGCCATAATGTTGAGGTGAGAATCACACAAATGCAAATCCAAATGATGTTTGACTGAAGAGAAAACCCAGATCTGTAAAGAGGAGACTGTAACATCCTCGTCTCAAGCTGGTGCAATTAACATACACATGATACTAAAACATGCATCAGCGGAAGATTTGACTTATAATCTTACATTAGCTTACGAAAATACGAGCTAACTTTTTTCTTTCTTTAATCCACTTCACAAGATATATAGCATTTCATAACTTTCTTCTAATTAATTTTTCATGTGATGGAAACTAAAATCGGACAGCGTAACAACGGTAAATCAGACAAATGGCGATTTAGAAATCCCATGCTCAAGGTTCCCTGATAAACAATTCATATAATCCATAATTTCAGAAATCTCAGATATCCATCAAGGATCAAATACTCATCCATAGGCTCATGCATAAATTGGCTCCGTGCCATTATGTCTAACAACATTCATAACCAATAGGGGTGTGCATGGGTCAGGTCGGGTCAGGTTTTTGTGCCGACTCGATCCAACTTGGATTTTATAGGTAAGGTATTTTGACCCAACCCGCTTTAATTTGATCCAAGTCAGGTCTGACTTGGTTTGAATTATTTTGGACTAGTTCAGAACCGGATCGGATCTGACCTGACTTGGTTTTTGAAGTGGGTCTGACTTGGTTTCTGAAGTGGGTAAAATCCGACCTAACCCGTTTTTGACTTGGTTTCGTCACAAAATTTCGTCAAAATTTCTATGTTGCAAACGACGAAAATTTCGTCACAAAATTATTTTTTCGTCAGAATACTTTTTGTTGAAAAGCGACGAAATTTTTTCTCTAATGAAAATTTTTACAAAAATAAATTTTATATCGAAATTTAGTTTCCATCAAATGTTCTGACGAAAATGATTTCCTGCATCAAATGTTTAAAACAAAACAAGAATTTCGTCAAAAAATTTGACGGAATGTTTTTCGTTCAAAATTTCGATAGGAATGTGTTCTGAGGAAAATTTCAACGGAAATTGTTTTGAGGGAAATGTTTCATTCGAAACTTTCGAAGAAATTTAGATTCTCTAAAGAATTTAAGGAAAATATTTTCGCCGAAAACTTTCACCGAAATTTGAATTTTGTAAAGAATTTTAAGGAAATGTTTTTCCGTCAAAAAATTTCGATGGAAATGTGTTTCGTCGAAATTTTTGATGAATATGTTTTTTCGTGAAATATTTTGACGAAATTTAGATTCCGTAAAAAAATTTGACACAAAAATTTTTCTGTCAAATTTTTTTACAAAAATGTTTTTAGTCACAAATTTTGATGAAAATACTTTTCGTCAAAATTTTTTGCGAAAAATTTTGATGGAAATATTTTCAGTAAATTTTTTTGATGTAATTGTTTTATGTTAAAACTTTTCTTATAATGTAATTGTGATTTTTTATTCTTTTTTTTTTCACATAATGAGTATGAGTCAAGTTTTGGGTCAATGGGTCATTATTAAAAGAAGTCAGGTCTAAAACTGACCCAGGTAAAAGTGGGTCAGTATTTAAACTCAATTAAAAAAAAAGGTTTTTATGGGTCAGGTCAAGGTCAGATCAAGGGCAGAGCAAGTGAACCAGTTTTTTTGCACACCCCTAATAACCAACACATACACATAACTGAATACTACGTATCATATAAATATGCCTGAATACACAAATGTACATGCATCGAAAAGGAAAACATGTACAAAACACATACATGCCATATACAAAATAACGGATCAGACATCATGATTCCCAAAATAAATTGAATACGAAAAACAACATAACAATCCTCCAAAATAACAATAGCATACTACTACCCAAAATTCGGTCTATAACAGCACCTCTAGCTATGGGTCGTATCCTTGCCCCGTGAGGGCTCACCAGCAATCTGTACACCTAAAATGATGTCCCCAAACGGAGTCAGATAACAAATCTCAATAAGCTCCAAGTTTATAGAGAATTCTCCATACCCTGGGCTCACTCCTGTATGAAAGTCAGATACAGAGTATACAAGGCATCATATAAACAAATATCATAACTGAACAAAGCATATACACATATCTTATAAGAGATGTACACAGTCATTCCCAAGGGAACTCGACGCACGTGTTCACAAGGGAGAACCCCGAGCGAAACCAAAGACATATAAGAGGTATACACAGTCAGTCCCAAGGGAGGACCCTGTAACATCTCGGGCGCTGACGAGGGCGAGGAGTGATCGCCGGTGCGAAAGGGCATGGACAAGGAGCGACTCCTCATAGGCTTCCAGCGGGGGGTTACATGCATGAATGAATCGAATCGACACCCGAAAGAGAGGGATTTCAAAGACTGTGCAGGTATGAGACTGTACGGTTTGGGATAACTTATAAGAATTAATTGTTACTACCTATATTAACAAGATGCATCTACTTTTTGGTAGCCCGGGACGGAAGAACCAGTGTTTTAAAACTCCGCTCGAACCGGTCGGGTCAACCCGGTAACCGGTAAACTGGTCCCTTGGCCGATTCGAGTTACACGTCAGATCGCATATGCAGTCAAACCGTTTTTTCCCGGTCACAACCGGGTTCGACCGGCTGGTTTTTTAAAAAACTGAGACCCACCGGGTTATAAACAACCCATCCACTTACGTATACAAGCAACGCAACTTGTGATGACTTCATTCAAAATAGTTTATAAACAGATTTTTTTTTTCATCTCCTCATCGATGTGGAACCTCTTCAACCTTCAAACCAAGATGACAGTGCCAAATCTTCATACAGAGGAAACATTAGTGTCAGTTGTGAGCTTAGAAGAAAAAGGTTCTGTGGGGAAGTAACTATAGAGGTTAATGGACTTGAGTCTTTGAAGCACATAGGGAGATCTGGAAAGTCGAGGGTTTTGGTGATGGTGTTGGTGTTCTTGTTCATGACGATGATGAGGGTCTTGGGATCCGTAAGGGTGGTAGAAGAAGTTGATGGATTTGAGCCTCTGCAACATAGATGGGGATCTAGCAAGTGGTTGTCGTGGAAAATCATGTCCTTGATCTTGAGGATCTTGTTGTTCCCAGTGTTGTTGTTGGTGTTGGTGTTGGTGTTGTTGTTGTTGTTGTTGTTTGCGAGTGCCATTGGCACGGGTTGAAGTGATGTAAATGGTTCCAATAACAAGCTGAAGGACCACAAAGAAGACAGTGGGAGTGAACCAGCTGTTGAGGCCGGACCAGAATGTTGGTGCGGATGATACTGATTCCTCAAGCATGGCTTCGATTTGTAACTTGTGATGGAGAACAAGGTAAAGGGTTTTGTGTCTGCACCCTAGAGCTTTATTAGATACTTGATTGCAATTGTAAAGGTCAGATACTAATAAATTTACATGTTGCAAATCAAAGACAACCTTAAGGACCAACATGGTGGCGCCGCCGGAGGAGCATAGTGATTCGAGTGATAGCTCAGTGGTTTGAAGACAACCTTAATTTGTTTAATTATACTGTTTTTTGTGTGTGTATAATTTGTTTGAGGAAATGTCAAAATTAATATGAGTTATTAATATGAGTAATATATTTATTAATATTTATTATATATTATTTTGAAATCCGGTTGACCCTGGTTGAACCACTGACCCAGTACCTCGACCGAGTCAATGACCGGTCCGAGTTTTAAAACACTGGGAAGAACTCCATAGTTAAACGTGCTTGACTTGGAGTAATTCTGGGATGGGTGACCTCTTGAAAATTTTCATGGGAAGTGTGCGAGTGAAGAAAAAGCACATTGAAAAGTCTCGTGTTAGTATGTGGGGATAGTCATTGATTCTTGAAGCGACCGGGTGTTACAAGTGGTATCAGAGCACGACCTCTCTTCCAGTATGGTGTGGTTCGAGGACAAACCAGGCGAAAGCTGGTGGGCATGTAACATCCCGGGCGCTGACGAGAGCGGGGAGTGATCGCTGGTGCGAAAGGGCATGGACAAGGAGCGGCTCCTGATAGCCTGGTGGGCATGTAACATCCCGGGCGCTGACGAGAGCGGGGAGTGATCGCTGGTGCGAAAGGGCATGGACAATGAGCGGCTCCTGACAGGCTTCCAGCGGGGAGTTACATGCATGAATGAATCGAATCGACACCCGAAAGAGAGAGATTCCAAAGACTGAGCAGATATGAGACTGCACAGTTTGGGATAACTTATAAGAATTAATTGGTACTACCTATATTAACAAGATGCATATACTTTTCGGTAGCTCGAAACGGAAGAACTCCATAGTTAAGCGTGCTTGACTTGGAGCAATTCTGGGATGGGTGACCTCCTGGGAAGTTTTTCGGGAAGTGTACGAGTGAGGAAAAAGCACACTGAAAAGTCTCGTGTTAGTATGTGCTTGACTTGGAGCAATTAACCAGACACACCATTTATTGATTTCATCTTTTACTTATCGATTCTTATGCCAATGATATGTGATCCACATAGAATTAATGGTCAAAGATCATTACAGAAATCACAGCAGAATAGAACATATCATATTATTATATAGGTCTATATGTCAGATCCACAACAAGACTCCTAGGCGCACCTAGAATAGGGAAACCACACAAATATCAATAAAATGGTTTACAACCAAGTAATTAACCAGACACACCATTTATTGATTTCATCTTTTACTTATCAATTCTTATGCCAATGATACGTGATCCACACAAGTCATAACTATTTTATTTTTACTTAACCATATTAGACCATGGGTGGATGTTTCTTTGTTCAACAAATCCCCACATAATTCCACACCTTCACCTAGTGTTAGGATAGCCTCAACTAAAGGTGTGCATGGGTCAGGTCGGGTCAGGTTTTTATGTCGACTCGACCCAACTTGGTTTTTGTAGGTCAGGTATTTTGACCCGACCCGTTTTAATTTGATCCAAGTCAGGTTTGACTTGGTTTGGATTTTTTTGAACTAGTTCAGAACTGGGTCGGATATAACCTGACTTGGTTTCTGAAGTGGATCAAATCCGACCTGACCCATTTTTGACTTGGTTTCAAAACATGTTTTTAATTTGATTTTTTAAAGTTATTGATTTATTTTTTAAACTCATGTAATTTAATTATTTATTTGTTTTAAAATATATAAATTTTTATAATAAATTTAATATTTGTTGAATAAATAAAGGAATGCAATTTTAAGCCCCCGCACATGTGAAGCAAAAATAGTAAAAATTAATGAAAAATAAAGGATGAGAGAACGCTCTTCCCATCTTAAGATGACAAATCACTAATTTTAACAATGATATATTATAAAATTACATAATGTCTAGTAATAGGAAATTCATAAATTTAAACCCAAATTATATTTTATATAACATAATTATTATATTTTACAAATTAAATTAAATTTAAAATTTCAAACACAATTATTTATGTACATTTCACAATACTAAAAAAGATCATATTTTCGATGAAATTTCTACATTGCAAATAAAAATAATTTCGTCACAAAATTATTTTTTCGTTGGAACATTTTTTGTCGAAGAGCGACGGAATTTTTTCTCTAATAAAAATTTTGACAAAAATAAATTTTATATTGAAATTTTCGACGAAATTTAGTTTCCGTCAAAAGTTTTGACGAAAATGATTTCCTCCATCAAATGTTTTAAACGAAAAAAGAATTCCGTCAAAAAATTTGATGGAATGTTTTCAGATCAAAATTTCGACAAGAATGTGTTCACACGAAAATTGTTTTGAGGGAAATGTTTCATTCGAAACTTTCGACGAAATTTAGATTCTCTAGAGAATTTTGACAGAATATTTTTTCCGTCAAAATTTTTACGAAATTTTTTGAAAAAATGTGTTCCGTTGAAAATTTTGATGTAAATGTTTTTTATCAAAAAACTTGACAAATATATTTAGTCAAAAAATTTCGATGAAAACGTGTTTCGCTAAAAATTTCAACGAATTTTTTTTTTGTCAAAAAGTTTAACGAAAATGTTTCGGTCGAAAACTTTCGCCGAAATTTGAATTCTGTAAAGAATTTTGATGAAATTTTTTTCACCAAAAATTCTCGATGGAAATGTGTTTCGTCGAAATTTTTGATGAATACATTTTTTTGCGAAATATTTTGACGAAATTTAGATTCCGTAAAAAAATTTGACAAAATAAATTTTCCGTCAAATTTTTTTACAGAAATGTTTTTATTCACAAATTTTGATGAAAATTTTTTGCGAAATTTTTTGATGAAAATATTTTTCGTAAAAAAATTTGACGTGATTGTTTTACGTTAAAACTTTTCTTTTAACGTAATTGTGATTTTTTTTCACATAATGGGTGTGGGTCAAGTTTTGGGTCAATGGGTCATTATTAAAACAAGTCAGGTCTAAAACTGAACCAAATAAAAGTGGGTCAGTATTTAAACCCAGTTAAAAAACAAGTATTTATGGATCAGGTCAAGGTCAGATCTAGGGCAGGGCAAATGAAACAATTTTTTTGCACACCCTGGCCTCAACAGGCTTTCAGAGCATTCATTACTCCTCTTAGCACCTTAAAGCCTATATTTTCTAATTTAAGGCGGAGTGCCCATTACAAATGAGCTATCATATTTCTCTTTGTATAGTACTTAAACCTAAACTCAGACACCTATATAAGTTATTTTATGCATAAAAGTGTTCTCACTTTGCGAAATGGTATCCCTGAACGTATACCTCATTTGAAAATCGTCAAAACTCATTTTAAGGCCGTATAAAGGAGCTACCTTATTTTCTTTTTTCTTTCACCAAAGCGAAGGTTCATACACCTTAGAATATTATTCCACGCATTAAAGTGTGCTCGCTTTGCAAAATAGTAACTCCTAGCGCATACCTCCTTTGAAATGGCCATAATCACATATAAGGCCCAAAGAAGGAACTTATTTATTTTTCTTTTATCTAACCCAACCAAAGATTTAAAATATGTAATCATATAGTCCTTACACCGTATAAGTCCTCACTAGCACAAACAATCACTCTTAAAACATATTTCCTTTGTAAATGGCTAAGAGGCACATAAAGGAAATCATACCAATTTCATGATTCCAATGCTTTAGTCCATCAAATTCAAGCTTATCACACCTCTAATTCAAGATTCAATAACATATTCATGATTTTCCAAGGTTTCACAATTCAAGCACATAGGCCTCAAAGTGGCATTTTCAGAACCAAGGAATTCTTTAACCATTTAACTCCTACATTCTCTTATACATACATACATATATTTCAAAGCCTACACACATATTCAAACTTTAATTTTCATTTCAAACCCCTAATTAGACCCTAAAGGTCGAAATCTAATTGGAGAGGTTTACAAGGGATTTTTTTATACATTCAATTACTCACTTAATCCATAACAACCACACACATATAAACCTTCACTAATTATTCAATTTAATTTTTTGCACACTAAATCCTTTTTTGCACAATATAGCCGAACCTAGTATGGGTGGTCCAAGGAGATTTTTTTTTTTCAAAATTTCAACACACATTCATGTTCATCTCACATTACCACTTCATATTTAACACTAATTCATCAACAAATTCAGATTTCAACTCAATAATTTCCCTCCAAAATATGCTCATATTCATCAAGACATAAATCATGCAAATCAAACTATAGGAATAGAGGTTTCTTACCTCTAATCACTTCCACAAGGTCCAAGGAGCAAAACCCAAGCTTGTCTTCAACAAAATACACAATTTCTCTCTTGAATGAATAATGACACGCCAAGGGGAGGAGGAAGAACTTTTCACACAAGTACTTTTAGCCCAAACTAAGTGGTGGAATGGTGGATTCACTAGCCTTCCTACTTAATTTTCATGTATGGCACTTTGAGTTTTGGTGGCTAAATGGGTGAGAAAGAGAAGAAAATCAAATCAAAACCCTGACCCCCCCTTTCACCATGGTAGCTCGATTTTGAGAGTGAGAAGAGAGAAAATGGTGAGTGAATGGTGCCATGTTTAAGTGACTTAAGCTTATAAGGACATGTGGCCTTTTAACGGGTGTTTTCGTTTCACTTAATTTCACTTAATGTGACCCGGTACTAACTCAAAGCTACAAACATAATTTTATTTTTTCAAACTCATTTACATTAATTTTTATTCCCTAAGGAACAATATTAACAATTCACAGTTAGGTTTCTACACCGTTTTTGACGAAATGCACTGTGAATCACTAATCGTGCACTGTTTGCACACAAAACCGTAAAACTTATAAACTTAACACTTTTGGTCTAAACATGACTTGTTTGGCATATATTAGATTTTCTTATACTTATCACATCATTTATTCGTTTCTGGACTCTATCGGTTGCTTAAATAGCGGTATTAAATACTCGGCAGAAAACACAATTCACGAAAATTTCGCAAAAAGTGCCAGACTATACAAATTTTTGTTCTTAACTTATATTTAGCATCAAAATTGCCAAATTAGGTCTCTAACCTCATTTTGCTCATTTTCAAGCTCTACCAGTTACTACACAACAATGCACAATACCCAGCAGAAGACACTGTTCATGACCTAGTCATGATTACAGTCAAAATACTCGAAATCACATTCTGAATCTAATTATGACATTTAAATACTTAAATTTATCTCCAAATTAAGATTTGCCAGTTGGGGTCATTATAGAGACAAAACTGAGCAGCTCTGTCGTGGAACATTTTTTTTTGTGAAAAGTACCTGATGAACAGTGTGTGCTGTGAACAATACCGCGATAGAAAAAGAGTCAAACAAAGATCCTCTCGGTCCAAAAGGTCCCCGAAAAAATAAATAAATAAATTCCGGTGGCGGCTTAATGGCAATGAAAGGCAAACAAATAGGATCTCGTTTGAAGGCGGCAGTCGCGGAAGCAGAGCCCTCAGAATCGAGAGCTCTGATACCAAGTTGAAAAAGAGATAATCTTATTGATAAAATTGTGTATTACATATGTACAATTGCTCTTTATTTAAAGATACTAAATAAACTAATGGGCTAAGTCCAAAGAAGATTTTAGAATGGAAACAAATAAATAATAAATAAATAAAATTATTTACAACGAATATAAATAAAATAAATTGTGTAATTTTTCATAATTAAAAAAAATATGTTGAAATTGACTCTTTAATTGTGCTAAAGTGTAAAACAAACACTTATATAAGTTGTTCGCAAAGTTCTGAGCATTTATAAATGAGAAAAGTGTGTATCATTTTAAAGGATGTAAAGTTGTGTCATTTTAAGTGAGTAAAAGAGATAGATAAAGGAAGAGAAAGAGTGGACAAAAAAATATAAAGATGTGGGTTCCACCTCTTTATGAGAGTGAAATGACACAAGTTGTGACATTTAAAAGGACAAACATTTTTCCCTAAATAAATATTGTTAGATAATATTTAGAGAGGTTTCTGCATGTCTCTTCTCGGAGAGATGTTAGCCATTTTATTTTTAAACACGCAGAAAAATAGTGATAAAGAAAATTATTCATTAATAATTTAGTTTTGAACTTTATGATCCTGTTATTTTCTTTTCTTTTATTTTTCAAATTTTGTTCTTTAAGCGAAAGCAATATTTAAAAATAAGATGAATCAATAAGATAGTTGGAGAAGAGAATAGTAATTCATAGTTTAACTGGTTGGACATATTGAACCAGTGATTACACTGCATGACATAATAAACATTTTTTCCATAAATTATATATATAATTTTTTATAATTAATTATATTCACAATCTTTTTATGTACACAATTTTTACATTCAGAGTGAATCACAATTTTATATTTAATTTTTTATATAATATCACTTTAAAGGATAGATAGAGTCTTCTAATCTGATTCGCAATCATGCTGAAGTTCTGACTAGCCAGCGCTTGAATAAACTTTGTTGCCGGAGAGAGGATTCTTTAGAATATTGTTTCTAGGCGGGCCCGTGGAGAAGCTGGAGAAAGTTATAGTGCAAGTTTCTGCCACAATTGCGCTGCAAACGGTTCCATATTTGATTATGTATCACCAAATAATCCATGTACCAAGAATCTACAATTTCTTCCTTGTTTTAAAAACGGATGTGCATGCTGCAGCTCATGGTCGATTTGAAGAGATTACATACCAAGTTGAAGGGTCTGCAAATAGTGCTACAGAAGGCACACCAGCTGAATCACGCCAATCCACAAGCATTCATTATACCGATATATGGGCTCAGAGAGAAGAACCGGAGCTATGTGGTGAAGGGTTAAGAGACATTCGCTTTTATCAAACGACGGTAGTTTAGTTGGCGCATGTGAGTTGAGTAGCAGCTAGAGGTAAGAACATGTGTTCGATCCAGTACCATCTTTGGGAGGGGTTCAAAATCTTAATACTGAACTCGCCTCGAACAGAATTGTCTCCCGTGAAAAATACACGTGGTTTATTCAAAAAAAAAAAAAAAAACATACACCGTAACCAAGCTCGTGATGCATCAAACCTATCAACCGTCAAAGATGAAGGAAAAACCAATAAAGTGGATGACCAAAGTGGTTAATTCCATACTAGAAAGTCTCCTTCTAGGACTGTATCAGATTGTGTTTTCTTGAACTACGAGAATGAATTAGGCAAAAACTAAGATGGCTCAAAGCAAAATGCCAAATGCAGTTAAGAGAGCTTAGAGACCATCAACTAGGAGGTAAACCAAAATTAACAAGCATATCTCTTGACTTTTTATAAGTATTTGGCAAAGCTTGTACAACTTTGGAATTCGGACTAGGGGTGTTCGCGGTGGATTGGATCGGTTTTGAAAGCAAAAATCATCCGATCCAATCCCTTCGGTTTGATCATATAATCATCCATTCGGTTTGGATTTTTTTTCAAATCCGATCCAATTTTTTTCGATTTGGATTGGATCGGTTTTCGGTTTTTTGAAAATCCTAAAATTTATTTCATGATTATTGTGCAAATAACATCTTTTGTATATATTGTCTTTCTAAATTATTATTTTCTGAAATACAAAAACATTAGTAAACTATAATATAGTTTTTTTTTGGGACAATGAGATATGAAGCTCTACTAAGATAAAATTTTGTCGATTAGAAGTGATTAGATTTTTTATTGGGTTTAGTTAATGAGTCTTGGTTTAAAAATTTTTAGGTTATGATTAGAGAAAGACCCAAGTAGGTATAGAGAAATTAATATATTGGATCAGTTTGGATTTGATCGGTTTTCATCAACCCATCCAAAAACCGATCCAATCCAATTAAAAATTGCGATTTTTTCTCAGTTTTCGGTTTTTCAGTTTTCGATTTATTCGGTTTTCAGTTTTTCGGTTCGGTCACCGCGATTTGAATCGGTTGATGAACACCCCTACTTCAGACGACCTTAGGACTTATGCGTGGAGCATTTTTGTTTATCTTACAATCATAGAAGTAATCATAAGTGCTGCCAATTTATTTTTATTAGTAAAGCTTATATCCTACTAAAACTGATGTTCAATTTGTATTGAGTAAATATCTTTTTTGGTTCTCAACAAAATTTACGACGCCTTAGTCCCTAGTAAATAAAAAGGTCCATCGTGGTCCCTAAGAAATTCAAAATGGACCCATTTAGTTGAAATTTTGGTCCTTCACAAATTCAAAAAAGACCCATATTAGTCCCTAAAGGGACTAAAATGGGTCCATTTTGAATTTCTTAGGGACCACGATGGGCCTTTTTATTTGCTAGGGACTAAAACGGGTGTTGTGAAATTTACTGAGTACAAAAAAAGGTATTTACTCATTTTTATTCATTGAAACCCACATAAAAATTAATTGATAATAAAAAAATGTGTTACGAAAAGTATGCTAAAGAAAATAATGTTAACATTTCTTTTTCTGTTACATTAGAAGAATTGAGAAGAAGAAAAATGAGAAAAAAAATGAAAATTAATTCTCATCTAACAGTTTAAAAATAAATACGAGGTAAACAAGGGATCAGTTCCTTCTAAACAAGCAAAATTTATTTCCTTCCCTTTCCATCTCATAATTTCTTTTCATATCTTATTTTATTAATTAAATAAATCAAAACACAGTAAGAAAAAATAAATAAGAAAATCATATTAGATATCAATTATTGGTTGAATAAATAAGGATAACATCTGATAAACAAGTACTCATATTTTAGTATGTTAAGCTACACATGTGATAAAATAAAAAAACTATAACAACAATCGCATTTACAAAAATTGAAATACTAAATTCAAAAAATAAAAAAATATTAAAAACAAAAATAAAGTTATGAGATTTTGGAGTTGAATACCAAAATAGATATCACAAAGGTAAAATTGAGGATGAAGTGACGAATTTGAATACGCAGTGAAATGATGAAGCTTCAAAAGCATGATGGTTAGCTAAGACAATCAATGAGAATGGGTATGTACAGATCTTAAAAGACTGATATGGGATAAATGTAAACAGAGATTAAAAAAGCGAGATATGAATTAAAACATGTATAGAAGAGAGAGGGAATCTTCATATATTTCGTAAATCCTTTTGATTTTCCAGATATGAATTACCATTTGTTAGTGGTTGGATCAAAATCTAGGGATTGGATGAAGTTATTTTGATTTTATATTTTGTTACAAGCAGGAAGATGATTTTCCAGATTTCGCCAAAAGGAAAATTGATTCCCTGGTGCATATTCTATTATTGTTCCGGTCTTCAAATTTTCATATCAAAATGTTGAAATCTTCAAATTATTGTACTCTAAATCAAAGTCGTGTTTTAAATTTTGTTGAAGAATATATATGTATTAATGCTGTTGAAGATCCATGTCCGAATGAAAGAGAACGTGGATGAGCCTTAGATTTTACATGGGGTTTAAATAGCAAGACGTGTTTTCATCTTCTCACACTATCCTTCTGAATGTTAAGGCTTAAAGGACTGTTGTCTCCAAAAATAGTCAATTCTAACTTTCAAGCTACTCGGGACAACATGGTTGAACAAGAGTATATAGGTCTCCAAGTTTCTTCCATTCACAATATCTTACTAATCAAGTTTCTTCCATTCACAATATCTTTACTAATTTATTCCCGTATACTCTAAAATAAATATAAAAACCAGTCAGTGATACAAATTGGTAAAATCAATTTTGTTCTGTTATTATAATGTTAAATGCTTAGTTGAAATACCTAATGTAGACCAAGAAAGACTCTAAATAAAACAAATAAAAAGGATATAAAATTAGATGGCCGTATAGAAGAATTGATTTTGACAAAATACAATAGCTTCCTTTGATTCATTTAACCGAACCCGGCTAAGGACTTCTTGTTGTTATACTAGATGATGACAACCATTGCACAAGAAGTAGATTCTTTAGCAAATTTTTTTCTCAATGCTTCTTAGTTGCTCTTGGAAATTTCCATCAATTTTAATTATGAGAAGTTTTCTGCATCTTATATGAAAGAAATTAAGGCTTACCGATAACTATACTTCTCTTATGTTCGAGTTCATAAAGCAAGGCAATTGCTGCAGAGTCAAATGAACTCTTCTTGTCAGCTCTAGGATCTCCAGTACACTCAATGATGCATGAATTGGGTATCTGCAAGATGATTTTAGATACAAAACTGTTGAAACCACTTCTTTTGCTTGAGCCTTCACCAAATTCAATTGGAGTTCTGTTGTTGTTTTTGTGGGGGAGGAGAGAAAATAATTAGAATGAACTGAATGAAATAATAATATTTTTCTTAAAACCGTAACAGATTACAATTTGAGAAGACAAGTAATAGAGTATAAAGCTTAGTGTAATGGGATCACCTGGATTTAGTTTCTATGCATCTGAATTTTGGCATTGGCCACTGTAATATCTTACATATTCTAAAAAGTGATGTTCGAGGTCCTCCTTTCTTCAAGTCGATTGATTCAATAACTACAGAGATGTTGTTTAATGTTAGAATATTAGGATTACTATTGTATTAGTAGTCTTATCAGGAGTTCTTGGCTCAGGAGAACAGTTGTTATATGCTTTTGCTTGAAGTAGTTGCATGTCTTGGAAGGCTGTATGCCCGCAGCCCAATGTTTTTTGCCTCACCTCACAGCCTCAAGAGCACAGTTACCCTCACAGGAACAAGACAAAACAGACCTAAACTGATTGGAACAGAGCGAAAATGGCCCTGATCATTTGTTGCCATGATCTTTTGGGATATTGGGTGCTTTCAATTTTCTCACTAGCAAGCATCGGTAAGCGTTAAGAGAATGAAGATGAGATGAAATATAATTTGCACCATACTAGTTGTCTAAAGCCAAATCCTAACATCTTTCTTGTATGTAATCAATTCATATATAAAATTTGGCATGCTTCTGTTTTCCAGACAAATTTGAGGACTTCAAAGTTTTTGCTTTTGAGTTTTTGATTGGGGGTGTGGAGAAAAGAAAAGAAAATTATTAAACATGCAGAAGTTTAATTGCATCTTATCGGAAGATTAGACGTGCATGACAAACTTCATTTCATCCGTGGATTATAATTAAGTACCAAAGCTAATCATGATCAACACAAGTGAATATAAAGAGCAAACCTGTGGGGATGGAACTGATACTGCAGGTTTTATTAGAAAGATTGTTGACTGGGAAAGAATCTTCAGTTGACTCTGCTGGGCAATCACTTTCAGTAATCTTTTGCTTTCCGTTGTTAGGAGAATCTTCATCAGTTAATTGGTTACATATTTTGACTCCTATGTCCAGTGAAGATGAAATGCCAACATCACCGAAATCATGTTTTCTCCTCTTGGAAGTGCATTTGGAGTATAAAATATCCTTCTTCTGTTGCATTTCAAGTATCACAACATTTTCATTTGCAAAAGGATGAGAATAAAGAGCTCAATCTGAAATTGGCATGTTATTATGCTACCCATACATGACTGCACTATTTGCTGCTATCAATTACCACCAAAGGATTGGGTGTTTGTATTCATTAAGAAATCCAATTCATTTAACAATTTGTCAAACGGATTCTTGTATAAAAATTATTATTGATTATAATTTGTTAGGATTATTGTTGTAAATAATAATATTTATTTATTTATTTGTTGTATTGGGCTTAGTCTATTAGGTCATGTAATCTCTTTAAATAGAGAACCCTTTCTACACTTTACATACAATTCAATAATATATTTCATTACCCTTTTTCAAGTTGGTATCAAAGCTTTCGATTCTGAGGGCTCTGCTTTCGCAAATTACCGTCTTTAAAAACCAAACCCTATTCGCCTCTCGCCGCCACAAAGCCGCCGTCGGAAAAAAATTTCCGGGGACCTTTTGGACCGTGAGGACCCCTGTTTCACTCCGTTTTCTTAGATCTATCATTCTACGGAGGTTTCTTTTTCATCAGACGACCAGAACAGCTAAAAAAAAAAAATGCGATACTGTTCATCGCGCACTGTTCACGTGGTGCTGTTCATCGGATACTGTTCACAAAAAAATAAAACATTTCCTGCTTGGTTTTGTCTCTGATCTGCCGTCGTTTGGGTGTACGTTGTGTGTTTTTGGTGCTGTTTCTCACTCTTTCTTATCACTATGGCCGATTTAGAAGATGGTTCGATTATTACGCACTCTCCACATGTCTCTCCATATGTGAATATTCAACAAAGGGAGTTGGATCAACTTAAACCCGCTATTGATAATATGTGTAAGCCATCTGACCGTTCTTTGATCTTGTCTGGTAAGAACACACGTTCTACATCTCTTCTTGCTTCTTGCACTGATTTTAAAACCTCATGGATTTTGGATTCTGGTGCAACTGATCATATGACTTGTCGTACTGAGTTTTTTCTTTCTTATCATCCTATTGTTGGTAGTCATACTATATCCATAGCTGATGGATCCCATAAATCAGTTATTGGTTCTGGTAACATTCAAATTCAACCTTCCTTGTTTCTTAAAAATATTCTTTATGTTCCTCAACTTTCTACTAATCTTATCTCCACTCAAAAACTTACAACTGATTTGAATTGTTCTATCACATTTTTCTCTTCTCATTGTGTTCTTCAGGATCTTACCACGAAGAAGACAATTGGAGTTGCTAATGAGCAGGATGGGTTGTATTATCTCCTTCCAGAACATGCTATAAATGATAGCAAAAATCAGTTATTAATGACACATCATCCTTCTACTGCAGAGTCTATGATTTGGCTCCATCACAAGTGTCTGGGGCATCCACCATTCAATCTATTGAAGTCAATGTTTCCTTCTCTTTTTCTAAATCAGTCAGTTGAGACCTTCCATTGCGATGTTTGTGAATTTCCAAAACACCATCGAGTGTCATTTCCTTCTAGCACTATCAAAAGCAGTGAACCTTTTTCTCTTATCTATTCTGATGTTTGTGGCCCTTCTAAAATGCATAGTGTTTCAGGTGCAAGGTGGTTTATTTCTTTTATTGACGATTATCCTCGGGTAACATGGATATTCTTGATGAAAGACAAGTCTGAAGTACCAGAGATATTTATTCGATTTCATCACATGGTTGAGACTCAGTTTGGTAAGTGTATTAAAAGATTAAGATCTGATAATGGTACTGAGTACGTCAACCAACGCCTGTCGCAATTCATTTCAAATAGAGGTATGATTCATGAGCTCACATGTGTTGATACCCCTCAAGAAAAAATCGTCACCTCCTTGAAGTTACTAGAGCACTACTTCTCCAGACATCTGTTCCTAGTTCTTATTGGGAAGAAGCCGTGTTAGCTGCAACCTTTTTGATCAACCGCTTACCTTCACGGGTCCTTAACAACACCCGTCCTATTCATTCCATGACTTCCTTCTTTCCTTCTGTTCCCATTTTGCAGAGCCTTCCACCAAGAGTGTTTGGATATGTTGCCTTTGTCCATGTTCATAAACAACATCGCAGTAAGTTGGATCCTAGGACTCCTAAGTGTGTCTTCCTTGGTTATGCCCCTGATAAAAAAGGGTACAAGTGTTATCATCCACAAGGTCGAAATTTTTTTGTTTCTATGGATGTCACCTTTCAAGAATCTGAGTCTTATTTCCTGGGTCTTCATCTTCAAGGGGAGAACAGTTCATCAGAAGACTCATCCCCTTCTTTCTTTGAGTCTGGATCGTCCTTGTCTACTCCTACACCTCTTCCTAGTGTGTCTGCTCCTAGTGTGTCAGAACCTTCAAATACACCTAAGATACGAAAGATTTTGACACCTGAATTGGTATATCAGAGGAGGAAACAACCCATACTGTCTCACCAGCAACCTCAATCGTCTGAACCACTGGTAAGTCCTGAATCTCCTGTTTCTGATTCTAATATTATTGCCTCTCATGATTTTCCTATTTCTTCTGATACCTCTGATGACTTACCCATTGCTTCTGCTTCTGATGACTTACCTATTGTCCTAAGAAAAGGAAAAATATCTTGTACTTAATACCTTATCTCCCATTTTGTTTCTTCTACTAATCTTTTTGTGCAGCATAAAAGCTTTGTTTCAGCACTAGATTCTATTTCAATCCCAAAATCAGTACATGAAGCATTGAAAGATGAGAATTGGGTTCAAGCCATGCAAGAGGATATGAATGCGTTGGAGAAAAATAAAACATGGGAGGTTATTGATAGACGTAATAGAAAGAAAGCAGTAGAGTGCAAATGGGTTTATGCCCTAAAGTATAATTCTGATGGCACTCTTGAGAGATATAAGGCTCGGTTAGTCGCCAAAGGTTACAGTCAGACCTATGGCATTGATTATGAAGAAACCTTTGCTCCAGTTGCGAAGATGAATACGGTGAGAGTCTTGTTATCCCTTGCTGCCCATTACAATTGGGATATAAATCAATTTGATGTGAAGAATGCTTTCCATAATGGTGAGTTAGAAGAAGAAGTTTACATGGAAATCCCGCCTGGTTTTGATTCTGTGGACGGAGAAAATAAAGTTTGTAGATTAAGAAAAGCCTTGTATGGATTGAAGCAGTCACCTCGTGCCTGGTTTGGGAGGTTTACTAAGGTTATGATAACCTTAGGATACAAACAGAGTCAAAGAGATCACACTCTTTTCTTTAAGCACTCCCAAGATGGGAAGCTCACTGTGCTCCTTGTATATGTTGATGATATTATTATAACAGGTGATGATTTTGTGGAGAGACATATTCTGCAAACACGACTAGCCTCTGAGTTTGAAGTTAAAGACCTTGGGAAACTGAGATATTTCCTAGGGATAGAGGTAGCTCATTCAAACAAAGGAATTTTTATTAGTCAGAGGAAATATGTTCTTGATCTTCTCAAAGAAGCAGGAAAGCTTGAGTGTAAACCTTCGAATACTCCTATTGAGCAGAATCACAAGATAGGTTATGAAGAGGAGAGTCCTCCAGTTGATAAAGGACAATATCAACGGCTAGTTGGGAAACTGATATATCTGGCTCATACCAGACCAGACCTAGCTTATGCTGTTAGTGTTGCCAGTCAGTTTATGCATGATCCAAAGGAGAAACACATGCAGGCAGTGGAGAAAATTCTTCAGTATCTTAAAGCCACTCCTGGTAAAGGACTATTATTCCGGCGTGATGGCGATCTCTCTTTAGAAGTTTACACCGATGTTGATTATGCTGGATCTGTGACTGACCGTCGTTCTACCACTGGTTATTGTATATTTCTTTGTGGTAACTTAGTGACGTGGAGAAGTAAGAAACAAGATATAGTTTCCAGATCAAGTGCAGAGGCTGAATTTCGAGCTATGGCTCAAGGCATTTGTGAGTTATTATGGCTGAAAATTGTACTTGATGATCTCAAAATAAAATGTGAGGGACCTATGAAGCTGCTATGCGATAACAAGTCCGCTATTTGTATAGCTCATAATCCAGTTCAACATGATCGAACTAAACATATTGATGTCGACCGCCATTTCATCAAAGAGAAACTTGATAGCGGGTTGATTACCACTCCATACATTCCCACTAGGCGTCAATTAGCTGATGTATTGACAAAGGTATAATAGCCCTAACCTAATTAATTAGCAAATTACATGTAATTAAATAATTAAACATGTTTTAGTGAGTAAAATTAAGTGTAAGGCTTAATTAAATGAATTTGAGTCACTTTGGAGTTAAAAAGTGTACTCAGTGAAAATTAAGAGTATAAATGGGTACTGGCGAAAGTGCCCAAAATATAAAAACAAAAATAGTAATATTCCTAGAATAATATTCCAGACTTTTGGGTAAAGTTTGGTAATTGATGGAGTTGAATAGATAGACGAACCAATACCCGCTTAAAGTTACTTAACCTATGTTAAGTGACTAAGACACCAAGAAGAGCCCCATTTCCCCCATTTTCCCGTCGAGCAAACAGAGGGAGGAAAGAAGAAGAAGAAAGGGAGAGAGAAGAAGAGAGAGAGGAGGGAGCAAATCCCAACCGTTTTGAGTGATTCAAAAGCCTAAACCACTCTAAATCTTCCCCTCTTTCATAATCCTAGCTTAGTTTTGAGTGGGGAGCATTGTGGAGAGAGATATTGCCTCTCAAAAATTCGGCCCTTTGTGAGATTTTGGGGTTTTGGGAATTTCTACCTCCATGGGAGCTTGAGGAACGCTCCTTGCTTGGTTGGGCAACCATTGGTGGTAAGATTCTACCCCTTGAACCTCATAATTCCTTGAAATTGCATGAGTTAGGGTTTATGAATAGTGTTTTAGGGTTTTTGATGAAATGTTGTTAAATTAGCTATGTTCTAGGAAGAATGGAGCTTAGAGCATGTTGTGAAAAATGCTAGGAACGACATTTAATCGGTGAATATGAGCTTAGATAGCTAAATGAGTATATTTGAAAAATGGCAAGAATATGATGCTTGATATTGGACTTGCTTGCAATTGTACTCAATGGTTTGGTTGGTTGTTGATTATGCCTTGGTGTTGTCTAGGATTGAGGCAATTGGACCAACCTCGAGAGACCAACCATTGGAGCATGCTATGGAGCTTGATTAGCTTCATTGGATAGGTAAGTTCATGCTTATGTTTGGTATGAATTGTATAGCTTGGTTGATAGCTATGAGATGTTATTGGATGCAATATGTGTTAATTGCATTAAACCTTGTGTAGGTTTTGTTTGAGAAGTGGAGTATTGTAATTGACTGACTGTAGAATCCGTGGGTGGTGAACAAAGGTCGAATTGAAGCTTGAGGTAAGCCTTCGGACCTTGGGTGTAATTCCCTTGACTGTTCCACCAAGCCCTGAAAGGGTAGAGGTTGTGATTGTGTATATAAATGCAATAAAATAGTGTAATGCTTTGTTATACGTATGTGTATGCATTTGGTGTGGCATAGGATGGTGTTTCCCTATGTTGGTATGTTGCATGACGATGCGTAAATCATACTTGGTAGTTAGCTGGCCAGTGGGACTATTTGCATCTGAGTTTCCTTAGGACAGCTTGAGAGCTCGAGGGATTTCTCCTGGAGATGTTATTGCTCTTTGCATAGATATGTATTTACTGCATTATTATTTTGTTATTGCTATTACACTGATATGGAAGTGTGGGGTGGAGAGATGCTCCAAGGACCCCTGGTTTACTAGATATATTCGTATATCTCACCCCGTGTTGTGGGGACCCCCTTTCAGGTAAGGATGTTGCAGGAGCCTCTGGTGGCAAGTGGCCATATCTGGATTAGCATATGCATGAAGTGTTGCATTTTTTTGAGATTATACATGTTGTTTTGTAGCTCACATGTATAGAATTGTAATTATAGGCAATGATAGATTTATGATTTGTATATTGGAATGGACTTGGCCTATGCTCATGCCTTTGGTCATCTCTTTTGTTGATGGGAGCCAAGGGAATGATCATACTGTTTTGTAAGCTAAGTTCCATGATTTGTAATGAATATGTACTGTAAATGATGCCTACTTGAAATTCAATATATGCATGTTTTTTATGTAGAGTTATTGAATTGGTTGGGCTGAGAATCAATTCGGTACCTTTTGTTTAAATTGGGAAACGTTGAGAAAACAAAGGTTATGCTGCCCAAATTCTAGCTAAATCTCATGAGGAGAGGTTGGATAAGTGTTAGGATTAAGTGTTGAGGCATGAACAATTGGGGTTTGGAATGGGGGTGCATCTTCCCCTAGTCTTGGACTTGAAAAATGGGAGATTGTGAAATTTCCTGGAAGCGCGCTAAAGAGCCCTGGAGCGCGCTTTAGCGCCCTGCTGCCCCTGTGAGAGCCAATGCTCTCTGTCTCCTCGCGCTGGAGCGCCCAAAGGGGGGCTTAAGCGCCCAGGATTGCGCGTTTGAGCGCCCTGGTTTGCCCTCAAGCGCCCTTCGCTGCAGAAAGATGGGAGGCTTACTGTCTCCGCGGGTTTTAGCGCCCAGAGTGGGGCTTAAGCGCCCAGGGTTGCGCGCTTGAGCGCCCTGGTTCGCGCTTGAGCGCCCTTAGCTACTGAAGGAGGAGATGCTTCTGTCTCTGCGCGCTAAAACGTCCCAATGGGAGCTTAAGCGCCCAGGATACCGCGCTTGAGCGTCCTGGTGCGCGCTTAAGCGCCCATTTACACAGAAAGACCTGATGCTCTCTGTCTCCGTGCGCTTAAGCGCCCAGATGGAGGCTTTAGTGCCCGATAACGCGCGCTTGAGCGCCCTGTAGCGCGCTGAACCGCGCGGGGCCTGTGACCAAAACACACTTTTGTTGCTCTAATTTGTCATAACGCGAGCTACAGTGCTCCAAATGAGACGCGGTTCGAAGCCACGCGTAGCTAATGATTAGAAGAATACAATTAATAACCTTTGGTCTAAGGATATATGAGTATGATGTTAAGCTTAATACATTTTATTCCGCAATGTATTACGGTTATGATCACGCACTTGGTTATCTTAAGTTCGGCATGTTTTAAAGAGAAAAATTTAACCGGATTTTAATTGAACCATATGATTGTAACTGCGCTTAATATCATAATGCGATGTTAACAAACCGGTTCTAGAACGGGGTGTTACAAAAGGGACTTCCTTCAGACATATTTCAAGAGCTTACTAGGGGTGTGCATGACAACCATTCTATTCCCTAGTACTGTTTCTGAAAAGAAACAATTCTTTTCTATTTCTGTGCCTTGGAACAATTTCTGAGAAAAAAAAATGTGTTTGATAAAATGTTCTATTTTTATTCCGAAAATGAGAATTTTGTTTGATAACACAACAAATAATATAATAAAAATAATTCCTATTAAATATAAAAAAATTTGGATCATCACTTTCCTTTCCATATGGTGTGGTTTTGGTGGCGGCGGCGGTACAGTAGTGATGGTGGCAGTGACGTGGTGAAGATAGTGGTGGTGGTTGTGACGGCAATGGCTGCGACGATAGCGGGGTAATGGTGGCGGCGGCGGAGGTAGTGGTGGGGATGGTGGTGGTGGAGGTGACGGCAGTGGCTGCGACAATGGTGGTGGGTATGGTGGTTGGTGGTGACAACAATGGTAGCAGTGGCATAGTGGTCGTGGTGGTGACAGTGGTTGCGGCGGTGGCAGTGGTGGTAGTGACAGTAGTGGTGGTGGTAGTGGCGGGGGTGGTGTAATGGTGGCGATGGTGGTGGTGACGGTAATGACTGTGACGATGGCTGCGGCAATGGTAGTGGTGGTTGGTGACAGTTGTGGTGATGGTAGTGGTGGCGTCGTGGTAGTGGTAGTGGCGTGTGATGGCGATGGTGGCGATGACGGTGATAGTGGCGGTGATAGTGGCAGTGGCGGTGGCAGCGATGGTAGTTGTGGTGGTGGCAGTGACATGGTGAAGATAGTGGTGGTGGTTGTGACGACAGTGCCTGCGACGATGGCGGTGGTAATGGTGGTGGTGCCGGCGGCGGCAATAGTGGTGGGGATGGTGGTGGTGGAGGTGACGGCAGTGGCTGCGACAATGGTGGTGGGTATGGTGGTTGGTGGTGACAACAATGGTAGCAGTGGCATGGTGGTGGTGGTGGTGACCGTGGTTGCGGCGGTGACGGTGGTGGTAGGTGATAGTGGTGGTGGTGATGGTGGCAGTGGTGGTGGTGATGACGATGGCGTGGTGATGGTAGTGACGGGGGTTGTGTAATGGTGGCGGTGGTGGTGGTGGTGGTTACGGTAATGGCTGTGACGATGGTGGTGGTTGTTGGTGGCGGCGGCGGCGGTGACATTAGTGGCTGCGGAAATGGTAATGGTGGTTGGTGACAGTGGTGGTGATGGTAGTGGTGGCGATAGGGTGGAGGTAGTAGCGTGTGATGGCGATTGTGGCGATGACAGCTGTGCTTGCGATGATGGTGGTGGTGGTGGTGGATGGCGGTAGTGGTGATGGTGGTCGTGACAGTGACGGTGATAGTGGTAGTGACAGCGGTGGTAGTTGTGGTGGTGGTGACGATGGCATGGTGGTAGTGATGGGTGGAGGTGGTGGTAATGGTGGCAGTGGCATCGTGGTGGTGAGAGGTGGTGACGACGGCACTAGTGGTACGATGGCGGCGGCGACGATGGTGGTGGCAGTCGTGTCGGGATGGTGGTGGTGGTGGTGATGATGGTAAAGGAAGAGAGTGATTGAGAGAGATAAGTGTTTCTCATTTTGTGCCCGGGAACAAAAAAACAGAAATTTTCTGATTCTTTTTTCTGATCCCCAGTACAAAAAATAAACCGGTTCATCCCGGGAACAAAAAAATAAACCGATTTTACCAAACGAGTTTCCTATCTATATCTGTTCCCGGGAACAGAAATTAAGAAAGAATTGATTCCGAGAAAGTTGTCATGCACACCCTAGCAAGCTGGGAATAATAAATATCTATTCGTCATTGTTGTATTCCCATTAGGTCATGTAATCTCTTTAAATAGATAACCCTTTGTACAGTTTACATACAATTCAATAATATATTTCATTACCCTTTTTCAAAGTATTATCAATAGGGAATCACACTCAAAAGTGGGTCTAGAGGACATGAGTGGAAAATTGATGGTGTTTAGGTGACAAACTGGGTGCCAATCTAGACGAGGGGCAGAAGGACAGACACTATTTTAGGATTCTGACAGGAACTGTTTTAAGGTTTAGATGTTACGCCAAAACGAATCATCTCGCGTATCATGTAGAAGAGGGATTTAGGCATTGCTTGAGGGAATCCTCAGCAAAACATTATATTTATACATGATTGACAATCTCTAATATTAAGAAAATAAGGAAACTAGGAATTTGGGAAATTGAAAATAAAAATAAAAATTATACAAATCAAATCCTAATTATTTATCCCTAAAAAGGAGATATATTCGTAAAAATTAGATTTATTCATAAATAGGAGATACTTTCCAACAAAATATAATATAGTCATTTTAAGGTATACCAACAAACCTCAAGTTCC
The DNA here is from genome assembly GCF_033153095.1 of Gastrolobium bilobum. Lineage (NCBI taxonomy): Eukaryota > Viridiplantae > Streptophyta > Magnoliopsida > Fabales > Fabaceae > Gastrolobium > Gastrolobium bilobum. The sequence continues at coordinate 63,472 of NW_026896211.1, forward strand.
TCTAACAAACAACGTGCTGCTTCTCCTTTTGCTCTTTTTCTGCTTCTTTCACTCCCTTTACCTATCAATAGGAAATCTTCCAGCTGCAATCCAAGTTCAACATGATGCATTTCTCCCTCTTTTGTGGATTTCTCTTTTATAAAGTAGCCAAGACAATCACACAATTCATTTAGTTTACGAATGGAGGGAAGTTCAAGATTATCAGGGGTCACAATTGGAGACAATAATGGTTCAAAGGTTCTCCACACTTCCTCAATATCAAGCTCGGTATCAATAAGCATAGCCCCTGCAATGCTTTCTACCATGTCCCCAAGAGCCTGAGCAAGAAAATGGATGATAAGAATTTTATAATCAGGTAATAGTACCACAGTATACTAACTTAAACTATGTGGTTGTATAGCTAGCACAAGTGTAAGCTGTTTTCTGTGTAGTAAACAAATATATTATTATAAGAGGGTGTTCCTAGAATACATCCACAAATTTTATATTTACTTGTTTGTGTCAGTAGAAGCAGCAATTTAATTGAGAATTAACCTTTGGAGCTTTTATTCTTAATTTGGAGCTGTTTTCAGTTTCAATCATTGAACTCATGAACTCTGTTACTTGACTTTGAAGAAACCCAGAGCAGTGCTGAAGATGTGGCTGAAGATTCCTTCTTACACAACATTGTGCGAAGTTTTCATTGCTAACAGCATCCGAACGCAGATCAGACAACCTGCCAGGATCAATATCGGGGTAGCTCCGATAAAGATGCCGTGTAATTAGCAGGCCTAACACTGAATCGCCTAGAAATTCAAGCCTCTGTCCATCAATTTGCAAGGCAAGGCCAAAAGGAGGAAAATATTAGTTGGAATCTGGAAGGTCTTATTGGACATATACCATTATTTTATTTTATATTAGAATCATTGGGACAGATAGACAAGCAAAACCAAAATTTTACCGCACATTCTCAATTACTTTTAGCAGTAATCTTTCTTATTTGATGGATGGCTAAAACATGTTGAAAAATAAGGGGGAGAGAGGGACGGCGGATAATATTTGATTATGTCAATTATATATATAATCTTCATGAAATTTTTGAAACAGATACCTGGTAACAATAACAAATTCCCACTTCCAATTCTTGCTGAGATGGATGTGTTATGGCCTCCTGTAACAGGCCCTTAGTAGAAAATTCATACCCAAGCTTTAATTCTAAGGCTTTAACATCATCAGCTTTTGGGACAAAGGACCTTATTGATGCCCTGGTGATGGCTTTATGTACCAATTGGGGATCAAGCCCAACATCAATACCCAGCCACTGCATTACATGAAGTGCAGCAGTATGCCCACCCCGTACATAATAAACTCCTATGAGGGCCTCAACACAATCAGCTATGGTTTTTGAACACATCCATCTATGGCCTCTGTCACAGCACTTTCCAACCTTAACTGTTGGCTCATCAGTTTGGAATCTTTTATCCAAAGGCACTTGAAATGTATCCACATCACATCCACAAGGAACAGGGTGTATACAATGCTGCCCTGGAGCTACCCAACGACGTGGTTCAAATGCACTGTCACGTATATATCCCTGTTAAAACATTGTAACTCAACTCAAAAATCAATTAAAACCTTCAATAGTTAAACACATTTGGATGAATTTGTGCGGCATGGCAAAGGCTTGTGCACTACCCGTGCTTATTTACAAAAAAAAAACTATTCTCTGAATTCGAATCTGTGACCTTTCAGTCACAAAAGAGCATTTTCACCACTGCTCTAGGTTCACCCTTTTATTGTATAAACAGCAGTACTGAATAACTGGAATGAAAAGAACAGATTTGGGATATATTTTCTTCTACGTGCACCACAAGTGTCCCGTTATATAAATAAAAATAAAATCATGAAAATGATGACTTGAATTTAATAATATGGAATTGTAATATTGAATTGTATAAAATCTGTACAAGAGCTCTCTATATAAAGAGTACTGAAAAATCTAATGGGCTAAGCCCAAAATACACTTCTAGAGTATTCTAGCTATTACAAATAAATAGATAAAATACTAATTCTAATATTTACAACACTCCCCCTCAAGCTGAGGAATAGATATTAATCATTCCTAGTTTGCTAGTAAGCACTTGAAACCTAACTTAAAGATTTTATATATCTCAACACCCCCCTTCACATGAGAGCCCATCGGGCTTGAAGAGTGGACAATGCACAGGCTCACCTACCTGTGCGAACAAAGAAATTCCACTTGAAAGAAAGTGGGCGGCGGCGAGGATCGAACCCGGTACACCAAGGCTCTGATACCATGTAAAGAACCAATTCAACCCAAAAGCTTAAGCTGTTGGTTGAGGTTTTTTAATGGTTTTATATATCTGTTGTAAATATTAGTTATTTACTTAATTATTATTATTTGTTGTATTGGGCCAAGCCCATTAGGTCAAGAATTAGGTCTTTTATTCTCTATAAATAGAGACCTCTTTGTACAGAATATTTACACAATTAATAATATCAGTATACCCTTTTTCAAGTTGGTATCAGAGCTCTCGATCTGAGGGCTCTGCTTCCGCGCTTATTTGCCTTTACAGCAAAAACCATGATCTATTTGCCTCTTGCAGCCATCAGCCGCCACTGGAAAAAATTTTCCGGGGACCTTTTGGACTAAGAGGACTACTGTTCACTGTTATTTTCTTCGATTACAAGCCGTAAACATCGATTACACACTGTTGTTTTCAGCCGCAAACACCTCCAAACAGATCTGTCATCGCGTCTGACCTCTTTCCAGTGACTTTTTCAACCGCGACCACCCACAGACAGGTGCGCGCTCGCCGGACGACCACAGTGCAAAATGTTCAGCCGGAGAAGACAGCCCACGCGCTCTCACGCGCCACTCAAACTCCAGCGCGTGAAGCCCACGCGCAGCCACTTCCACCGGCGCATGGAGGCGCGTGCAGCCTTATTTTGGTCGGGACCACTGCCGTTCTGATCGTCTCTTCATCCTCTTTCTGGATCTGTGCTTTCCCCTGTGTTCGGACGTCGTTTGGTATTTTTTCCGTATTTTTTGGCTTCTTGGTGCTATTCTTTGACTAGTTTTTTGCAGTATGGCCTCCGACACTGAATCAACCCTTGCAAACACAACTACAAATTCTTCTACACAGTCTGTGGTGACCCCTCTTGGTCACAATGATCTTCCTGCTCTTCATCAGAATTATCGTCTGAATGGAAAGAATTATTTACAATGGTCCCAGGTTGTTCGTACCAGTCTCAAAGGACGCCGTAAAGTTGCTCATATTGAAGGACCTGTTCCTGCCAAAATAGTTCCAACATTTGCTGATTCGGATGATGAAGACTCACTTATTATGACGTGGCTATGGAACTCATGACTCCTGAGGTTAGTCAACATTGCATGTTTTTACCTACTGCTCTTGAGATCTGGAACATTCTTAAGCAGACCTGTTCAATGAAGCAAGATGCTGCCACTTGTTATGATCTGAGGAATCGGATTTTTTCTACCAAGCAAGGCTCTCTCTCTATAACAGAATATTATGGTATTATGAATAAGTTATGGACTGAGCTTGATCAGTACAAGAATTTGAAGATGGAATGTAGCAAGGATGCAGCCACTCTGACCACCTCCATTGAACGCCATAGGATCTATGATTTTCTTTGTGGTCTCAACTCAGAATATGACCCTATTCGAGTTCAAATTCTTGGTAAGAAAAAATTACCGTCTTTTTCTGAAGTTTTTCACATTGTCAGGGGTGAAGAAAGTCGCAGGGCTATCATGATGGATACCAAAATGTCCGAAGGGTCTATTATGCTCTCATCTAAAGTTACTACTCTAACTCCTTCTGATTCTAAACCCACTGATGGGTCTGCTATGATTTCAACAAAAAGGGATGGTTCTTCTCAAAGAAATTCCTTTACAAAATTTTTTGATGGTGCATCTTCTAGACCTAAGAAAGATGATTGTTGGTGTTCTTATTGTAAAAGAACGGGTCATATCAAGGATCTATGCTTTCGCCTCTATGGAAAGCAAACGGTCTTAGAAAAGATGGCAAGGATGCGTGTTCAAGCGCATTTTACTTCCTCTGAAATAGCTCCTGCACCTAATGAGACCCAACCTGCATTCCGTCAAGATGAGTTAGAACGGCTCCGAACCATCCTTGACTCTCTGAGTAAGCCATCTGATACTAATGCTTTGGCTATGACTGGTATGAGCTCCAAAACTTATTCTTTTCTTTCTTCTTGTACTGATTTTAAACATTCTTGGATTGTTGATTCTGGTGCTACTGATCATATGGCTTGTTGTGCTGACCCATTTACTTCTTATCATCCTACCATTGGAACTCATACAATAGCCGTAGCTGATGGCTCACATACATTAGTTGCGGGTTCTGGTAACATAAACTTACAGCAGTTCTTACATATTAAAGATGTTCTTCATGTTCCTAAACTCTCCACAAATCTTCTTTCTATTCATAAAATTACAAAATATTTGAATTGTGTTGTAACCTTCTTCCCTACTCATTGTGTTTTTCAGGATCTCGCCATGGGGAAGACGATTGGTAGTGCTAAAGAGCAAGGTGGGCTGTACTATCTGGTGTCACAATCTCCCGCCAATAAAGTAACGGATCACATCTTGTTGTCTCATGGTCAATCAACTGCTGATTCTTTGATTTGGCTTCATCATAAGCGCTTGGGACATCCTCCATTTAGTTTACTCAAGTCTTTATTTCCGTCATTGTTTTTGTCTAAGTCTGTTGAGTCTTTTCATTGTGATGTTTGTGAGTTTGCTAAGCATCATCGTGTTTCTTTTCCTTCTAGTATTACTAAAAGTGTTGAACCTTTTGATCTTATTCATTCTGATGTTTGGGGTCCTTCTAAGATCTCTCATTCTTCTGGAAATAAATGGTTTGTTTCTTTTATTGATGATTGCACTCGTGTAACTTGGGTTTACTTAATGTGTGAAAAGTCTGAGGTACCACAACTATTTTTTCAATTTTATAAAATGGTTGAGACCCAATTTGGTAAGAAAACCAAGCGACTTGTAACATCCCGAGCGCTGACGAGGGCGGGGAGTGATCGCCGGTGCAAAGAGGCACGGACAAGGAGCGTCTCCTGACAGGCTTCCAGCTGGGGGTTACATGCATGAATGAATCGAATCGATATCCGAAAGAGATGGATTCCAAAGGCTGTGCAGGTATAAGACTGCACAGATTGGGATAGCTTATAAGAATTAATTGGTACTACCTATGCTAACAAGATGCATCTTCTTTTCGGTAGCCCGGAACGGAAGAACTCCACAGTTAAGCGTGCTTGACTTGGAGCAATTCAGGGATGAGTGACCTCCTGGGAAGTTTTCTCAGGAAGTGTGCGAGTGAGGAAAAAGCACATTGAAAAGTCTCGTGTTAGTATGTGGGGATAGTCATTGATTCTTGAAGTGGCAGAGCGTTACAAGTGGAATCAGAGCAAGGCCTCTCATCCAGTACGGTGTGGTTCGAGGACGAACCAGGCGGAAGCTGGTGGGCATGTAACATCCCGAGCGCTGACGAGGGCAGGGAGTGATCGCCGGTGCAAAGAGGCACGGACAAGGAGCGGCTCCTGACAGGCTTCCAGCGGGGGGTTACATGCATGAATGAATCGAATCGACACCCGAAAGAGATGGATTCCAAAGGCTGTGCAGGTATAAGACTGCACAGTTTGAGATAGCTTATAAGAATTAATTGGTACTACCTATGCTAACAAGAAGCATCTTCTTTTCGGTAGCCCAGAACGGAAAAACTCCACAGTTAAGCGTGCTTGACTTGGAGCAATTCTGGGATGGGTAGCCTTCTGGGAAGTTTTCCCGGGAAGTGTGCAAGTGAGGAAAAAGCACACTGAAAAGTATCGTTGTTAGTATGTGGGGATAGTCATTGATTCTTGAAGCGGCCGGACATTACATTTTGTAGACTGTTATTTCCATTTTCTTGCCATTTGTGAAGATCTAGTGTATTTCATACTGATTCTGTTTGAAGTCAATAGAAATTGATATCAGTTGCAGTATTTGAATTCCTTATTTCTTCTCTTATCTACCTGATACCTAACAGAATAAAAGAGGGGGGGGGGGGGGGAAATGTGTGTGAAGGAGCATATGTACAAGGTTGATATTTGTTTTTTTCATATAAAAGAATGAATCAGATTATATACAATAGGTCAGGTGACTTGTTAAGTGATTATGATGTCTATTCTTTCTCTTTGCTACCCGATTCTATTAAGGAGTATCAGGACATGAACTCTGATGGAGGATGCCTTGATGAGACAAGTATTCATCAAGGATAGAATTGAAATACTCTTTACCATTGTCTGTCCAAAGAATTTTTATGGAGGTGCCTAATTGGTTTTGAACCATAGCATGAAATTTTTTGAAAACGTGGACAATATCAGACTTGTAGAGTGACTGGTCCCCTTACTTTGTTGTTGGCGCTTTGTAGGAAGAGAGGACAACTTTAACAATGGCTGGACTTTGAGTTTTCCGGTGATGTGCTACCGGTTTGATGGTGGTTATGGTGGCTGAGCTTTCTCACTGATACAATGTATCAATTCAGAAAAAACCATTTTTTCATATTTCAACACATGGAAATTTCAAAATGGTAATTTAATTAAAGGATGCAGGCCAAAATAAAACTTTTCTGTCAAAGGACATAATCCTGATATATAGGTATACACATGGACATGGTATGTGACACATGCAAAAACCAATATTTCAAATCCATAGTTCTTATGTCAAGTGGAACTGCAATAAGCTCTGAGGATATATCACCTCAAAATGCATTGATGACAAAAATGGAGGACATCCAAAACAATTCGACTCAGTCATGGCATAGATGTCAAGTACCTGTAATTTGCGATCTGTTCCAAATCTATGCAGCGCTGAATTGGAAGTAAGACATGAACGCCATTCAGATAATTGCCCTTCATGTTTCTCGGGATATCTAAGGAAAAGGTGGCAGCTCACTGCATACTTCAGAACAGAATCTCCAAGCAATTCCAAACGCTCCATTGAGAAGCTTTCAGAACATTTCATTGTTGTAAGTGCTTCAAGAATCTAATCATATAATATTGAGGTTAGATTGATTTCGTAATATGATAAAAATTCATTATGAGTAATGAAAATAAAGAGTTCATTTCAACCCAATAATTAAACACACCAATGAACTTGGTATCTGAAAGCTGCAAGTGTTAAAATCAATCTCCTTTCTTAGCTGGCTTGCTAACATCAAGGATTCTAAGTGGTACATTAATGATGGCAGTAAGTAAAATGACTTCAGAACTTCTATTGGGACATCAATCCTTACTAAAACCTCAGGTGGCATATAAACATGAACTTGTGCTTTTTCCTGAACTGGGGCTGCACACTCAAAAACAAAAGCATTGAAAAATCTAAATCTGGCAAAGAATTTAGGATTTAATTCAATACTGAAACATTTGCATAAAGTTTCTTATGCCTTAAGATATTCATATGGATTGTCAATCATTCATAGTCAAGACTCTTGTGTCAGATTAACGTCATCATCATGAATCACATTTTAACTTGATATAATGCCTTCTAACTCAAACAAATTTTGAAATACTTCAGTGGAAATAAATTACCTAAAAATTTAAAATGGAAAGAGAAAAAAAATGAAAATATGCTTTGTCAAATTTGATGTGGAATATGATATTGATTGATGGCTATACATTGTTTTCCATATACACAAAATAAAAAATATTTTATCAACTTTATGAAATTGGTTTTTATTCTATTAATCTGTATCATATTCGACAAATATTTATAGGGAAGAATAGAAGATTATTAAAAAATATGAATATGACAAACCGTCTCCAGTGAATTTTACTAGAAGATTATGTGGTTTATGACTTTGTTTTAACCGTAGCAAAGGCTGTCCTGGATACATCAGCACAATCCCATACCTGAATTGCAAGCATGTTACTAGCAAACTGAACTAGCAAATGCAGAGCAAAACTATGTGAGAGCTATATATAAACCACAATATTGGGTCAGAAAATACCAACTTTTTGTTGAAGTATTCAATGTAGGTACGATAATCTGATGATACGGACACATCGGCCCCATTGTAGCTGAAAGGACACTCTGCAGAGGTATCCGTTACAACCTCAACAACAGAGTACAACCTTCCAGTGTGAATAGCCAACACCACAACATCTTTGATATCATTTACGTCAAGCAAACAATTAGCACAGTGGACTGTACTTGAGGTCTTCTGTTCTACATCAGATGAGTCACTCCAATTTGATAACTTTTGTTTGTAACAATTCTCAGAACTCAATGTGAATTTTCCTTTCAAAAACTTTACCACTGGCACACAAGAGCTCACTCCTCTCCAGTTTACTCTCCAGGCTTCATCTTTACTATTCAATTCCTCGAGTGGCAAAAGAAAATACATTTTCAATGGGCTCCATAGCTCACTTGTTTGATGCTGAAGTAAAAATTCTCTTTTTGTTCCAGCTTCTTCTGACCCAACAAAGAGTCTTCCAAATAAACCATTAAAGAAAAATTCCTGAAAGCACTTAGCTTGCATCATCTGATAAGAAAAATGTACACAATGAAGACTGCATAAGGAGTGATTCCCAGGAGATAAATTACAACCAAATTCAGAAACTCTCAGTATACCTGTTCTGAATCCAAATACAGTTTCCCACATGAAGAAACACAAGACTTAACTGTCTTTGAGATCAAGTAAAGATCTGCCTCAGTATTTCCTACATCATCATCAACTTTTGATCCAATCAGAAGAACAAATCCAGAATAAATCTCCTCAGGGATGTTACAACAGAAATCGAATTTATAGGCATGAAAAGTGGCCCCGTTTTGACTTGGGCTCCAAGTTCCAGATAATGCATGAATGCAGACTGTCCCATGTAATTCCTTTCTTTTGGTTGTTCCTGCAGTAAACAAAAAGGTGATTCAAATAAAGCAATTAATTATATGAATGATTCAAGGTGAAACTACTAAAAAGTTACTATTAACTAATTTGATAGCATTGATAACTGAATATAAAACACAGGAAAATGGGAAGAACTCTTGCAATATGGTAGAACATTTATCAACTAAAATGCTGCCAAACAGAGCAAGAAGTTATCAACTAAGTACACAAAATAGTTTGGCCTTGAGATGATTATTTCTGGCTCCATGAAAAGCTTCATAGTAAAGCTCAATAATGCATGCTATTAACTTGTAGCTATTCAAATACTAAGGACTTGAATCTTCTATGCAATTTATCAAGATAAAAAGGAGACTTAAATATTTAGGAGATGATGGGAAAGACACTTAAATCACAAAGCTTTTGATTTGTTTATCCCATTACACCAGCACTAGAACTTTATTTATACAGGGTCTTGACCAGAAAATGACACTTATATCCTTTACATGGGAAGCACAGTCTATAAGAAATCCTTGTAATATTTTCCTAAATACTTATACTCTATAACAATATTATTATCTCAATGAAATTACTCAAGACTCCAAGTATCAAACCAAACTATTTGATAAATGGTTTCTCTGTAAAAGGACAGTCATCAAACATTGAAGCCATACGAAAAGGAATTCGAGAAATAGAATGCTATTTCCATCTTGTCTCTATACTAAAATTTGATTGAAATAAATGTAACTAGTAAGTTATCAAAACGAACTGTATTTGCTAACATCAATCATTTAAAAATTTTACATTGCTATGCGTAAATTTGTGTACATTAATACCTTCACCGGATGGTGACTTTTTCCAATTCAAGCTCATATTACTTTCTAATGGCTCTTCTGAAAAGGGCAGAAGATGATCATTAAGAGCACCCATCTGATGCAACTTCTTACATGCCTCCAAGCATACAAGCTGCTTTGACAAATGAGAATTTCTACTCACAGGACCAATTAATGTTTGAAAAGCTGCAGCTGGAGGCAAAGTTAATTTACATTCATAATGCCCACCAGAATTTGAGAGATGGAATATTGGCTTGGGAAAATAGTACCTAGTTCAATTGGACAGAAAATAAAATAAATTATCATAATCAGAAAACGCTGAACATCAAAAGTAACACATATTATGTCACTAAAAAGGTTCAAGTATTCGTACTTATCATGAGGCAGCGTTTCACAGTATCTATGGATGAGACTGACACTAGAATCTGCAGTAACACATGCGCCAGTAGCATCAACATAATATGCATGTATCTCCTCAGTCTTATAATATGCCAAAGTAAATGCCTCATGTTCTCTGTTTTTCGCTGTATTTGTCATTGAATATTCACTCCTAATAATTTCAAACAATTGATCCCTTTGCTTCACATTTTCCCTGTAGAGCTTCAAAATTTAGAAACTTTACTTTTTTTCATAAAAAAATAGATTTATTGAGACTGTTAGACATAGTATTGTATTTTATTATTATTGTTTTATTATTCTAGAAGGTTATTTGGGCTTAACCCATTAGATCATTTAACCTCTTTAAATAGAGGACTCTTGTACAGTTTTACATACAATTGAATACAATACATTCATACTTTCAAGTTGGTGCCAGAGCTTGTGTTCTGGGAAACCTTGCTTCCGTAGAAAAACCTTATCTTGTTGTGCATCATACCGGCAACCCTCTTTTCACACCTAACCCTTTAGTTAGTCATCAATTGCTTGTCCTCAATCTCGGATAGTCAGAAAAACCATCGTCAACCTCCGGTCATTGCCAGAAACCACCATCCGCCACTGTTCACCACCGCCGGAGCATTTTTCAGGTGAGTATTCCGGCCAACAACCACGCGACCAGGAGAGGCTCAAGGAGGCGACCTCGTCTGTGCAAGTCGCGTGGTCATTGAAGCAGCCACGCGCCGCCATGTGCCGGTGGAAGCATTTGGCGGCTGAGCCACTTTTTCGGCGCGTGAGCCACCATCCAACCACCGTTCTGGGCCGGACCACCACCGTCTTGCTAGCCTTCTCATCCTCTTTCCAGATCTGGTCTCCGTTCATTGCGGGCCACATCCGTTAGGAAGATATCAGCAAAAAACTGGCTGTTTGGACATCTTTTTGCAACATTTTTGCGTGATTTCTTGCTTCCTTGCAGTTCGTTGCTATTTTTTGGTCATCTCTTTTATTTTTGTGATGGAGAGCTCAAGTAATGTGCACAAAAACACTACCGGCATCATCTCCAGTACTACCCTATCCATTACAACGATGAAACTGACCAGATCTGTTACTTACAAGACTTGGTCTACCTCCGTTAAGATCTGGTTTACTGGTCAGGGACACGGTAAACATCTCACAACCAAATATGCTGAAATTCCAAAGGATCTGATTTATATATAGGAAAAGATTGATGCTCAACTGCTGAGTATCCTTTGGCAATCCATTGATCCGGCAGTTATAGACATTGTCATCCCCTTTGAGACCTACTATGACGAATGGGAGGAAGCCAAAAACCTCTACACCAATGATATTCAACAGCTTTATTCCATTGTTTCTTAGATAATGGAATTGCGCAAATCACCAGAGGCTCGAATGGAGACTTATATTGGTAAGATTTGTTCTTTGTTTTAGGAATTCTTAGCTATGTTACCTCATGCTGCAGATGCCTCTGCATACAAGACGCAGGTGGAGCGCTTCTTTACGGTCGTAACCCTTTCCGACCTTTCATAGGAGTTAGAAAGTGTTTGTGAGAATATTCTAACCAGTGCTGAGACTCCTAGCCTGTCACAGTGTGATAGTTCAACTTTCCAACTAGTTTGCGGTAACGACCAGAGTCTGCCAATGGCTCCCCCTGTCCGGGTAATAGCATAACATTGGAATCCAAAGGTGTATCAATGGGTTTACATCAACATACCATTCTCATCTAGAATATCTAGTGCATACTTCCTCTGATAAATGAAAATGCCCTGCCTAGACTGTGCCACTTCAATTCCTAAGAAATATCGAAGTCTGCCAAGATCTTTGGTCTGCAACTGATTGAATAAGTACTTCTTTAATTGATCAATCTCGACTTGATCGCCGCTAGTAATAATGATGTCATCAATATAGACTAGGAGATAGATGCACTGGCCAGAAGAGTTATGTCATCAACCAACAACTGACTTCCTGGGAGGAGCAAGAACAAGATCCCATACACCATTGGAGTGAAGTGCTGCCAATTCATCAATCATCGCCTGGCGCCAACCCGGATGAGATAATGGTTCACATGTGGTCTTAGGAATGGAAACAGACGAAATACTACAAACAAAAGTAAAATGCTGTGAAGAAAGTTTATCATAACTCAAGAAACTGTAAAAAGGATGAGGGTTGTGAGTGGATCGAATACGTTTGCGAAGGGAAATTGGAGTAACCTCTGATGGAGGATCTGGAGGGGAAGAGTCGACAGGAGAAGGCAATGAGTCAGCAAGGGTTAAGTCTGCAGGAGGCGCAGTCTGACGATGCTGATAGGTGAGAAAAGTGCGGTCCTCAGGGATGGAGGCAAGGGGTTGCTCCTCTGGGATAGAGTCACCTGCAGCTGGTAAAGACAAGTCGAGAAAAGAAACAGGAAGAACCTGATTAACTTGTAATATCTGAGTTGGGATAAAATGAAAATGTTGTTGATCAAGAAAAGTGACATCAGCGGAAACAATATAACGCTTAAGGTCAGGAGAGTAGCAAAGATACCCTTTTTGAAAACGAGTATATCCAAAGAAAATTCATTTGAAGGCTTTGGATGTTAATTTGTCTTTTCTTGGAGTGAGATCATGAACAAAGCAAGTATATCCAAATACATATGGAGGTAGAGGATAAGAATGTGCTCCTGGAAATAATGCACTATGTGGAACTTCAATATTTAGCACATGAAAGGGCATGAGATTGATGAGGAAACAAGAGATGATAATAACATCTGCCCAAAAATGGAGTGGAACATTCATATGAATTAGAAGGGTACATGCAGTTTCAACCATATGTCTATTTTTACGTTCGGTCATTCCATTTTGTTGTGGAGTGTGCGGACAGGTAGTCTGGTGTAACGTTCCATGTTTCTCCAAAAAATTAGAAAATTCAAGAGACACATACTCTTTTGCATTATCACTGCACAATATTTGAATAGAAGCACTAAATTGAGTATTTATGTTAGCACAAAATTTTTGATAAATTGAAAATAATTCAGAACGATTTCTCATTAAATAAACCCAAGTACAACGAGAGAAATCATCAATAAAGGTTACAAAATACTGAAAACCCAAAACAAAGAAAGTTCGACTTAGATCCCAAATATCAGAATGAATAAATAGAAAACGAAGCATCAACTCTTTTATTAACTCTATTTGCAAAGGAAGAGCGAGTGTGCTTTCCTTACTGACAAGACTGACAGTTTAAAGACTTAAGACTGGACAAAAAAGGAATCATATGTTGAAGCTTGGAAAGACTTGGATGACCCAGACGGATGTGGATTAGTTCAGGAGACTCCGTGAGAGAGCACGCCATTGGAGAAGGTGGTGCAGTCAGATAGTAAAGACCTCGTGACTCATTGCCCGCTCCAATCATCTTCCCCGTACCCGGATCCTGCATAGAAAAAGAATGTTTAGAGAAGGTAACAGTGCATGAAAGAGAATGAATCATCTGGCTAACATAGATTAAACTGAAGGGAATGCCAGGTATATAATAAACAGATGTCAAAGTCAAAAAGGGAGTTGGGTTGGCTTGTCCAATTCCACAAGCAGGGGCCTTAGTGCCATTAGCAAAAGTAACATAAGGTAGATTACTATAATAAGAAAGTGAAGTAAATAGATCCTTATTACCACAAAGGAGATTAGTAGCACCTAAGTCTATGATCCAGGGTCCAAGAGATGATTGAGAAAAACAAGCAACATGATTACCAGTGTCTTGAGTGGAGAGGCTGGGAAGAAACCTTCTTGAGAAATGCCTTATAGTCGGCACTCGAAAAAGTTACTGATCCAGAAGAAGGTGGTGTAGCATCAGTATGAGCAAAGTTGGCAGTTGGTGGCTTTAAGAGAGGGTACTTCCTATAGCAACGTTCTTCAAAATGTCCAAGGTTCTGAAAAAATTGCAACGAGGCCTCTGTCCGCAGCCACCCTATCCACGACCACGTCCTTGACCGCGTCCACTGTTCCAATTGGAATCATTGCCACGAGAAACAAACGCAGTTGAATCGGTGGCTGGCACATGTATGAGTGCTACTAATTTATCCTTGAGATTCAGACCGAACATCTCTTTTTCAATTAGTGTGGCAAGTCAATCCCTTGACTCTCCTTGTGACTCTCATTGGGATGCAGTTATCAAGATTCTTCGATATATCAAAAGAGCAACAGGAAGAGGTTTATTATACACTAATAAAGGGAATGCAGAGGTGTCTAGCTATTCAGATGCTGACTGGGCAGGTTCTCCTTCAAATAGACAATCCACCTCGGATTATTATTATGTTCTCCTCGGAGGAAATTTGATCTCTTGGAAGAGTAAGAAGCAAACTGTAGTCGCCAGGTCAAGTACAGAGGCAGAATATCGGGCAATGAAAAATGCAACTCGTAAGCTCATCTGGCTAAAACAATTGCTTAAGGAATTACATCTTTGTGAACACGGATCATGAAACTCATTTGTGACAATCAAGCCGCATTGCACATATCCTCTAGTCTTTCATGAGAGGACCAAACATATAGAAATTGACTGTCACTTTGTTGGAGAGAAGATTTAGTCAGGAGAGATCGAGACAGCATTTGTCAATTCCAATGATAAACTTGCAGATGTTTTCACCGAGGCTCTTAGAGGTCCCCGAATAGATCATATATGTAACAAGCTGGGAGCTTATGATATATACGCACCAGGTTGAAGGGGAGTGTTAGAAATAGTATTGTATTTTATTATTATTATTTTATTATTCTAGAAGGTTATTTGGGCTTAACCCATTAGGTCATTTAACCTCTTTAAATAGAGGGCTTTTGTACAGTTTTACATACAATTGAATACAATATATTCATACTTTCAAGTGAGACAAAGAGAAAAAATCACAAAGAGAAAGAAGGATAAAGAATCATCCTAAACAAAAGAAGAAGAAAAACAGAAAACAACCGAGAAAATCAATGAAAAAAAATCTTCCCAATCCCTCAACATATGTATGAGTGATTAAAAAGGTCATGTGCTTTATGTTAAATAGACGCCAAATGCCTAATCTTATTCCAAATAAAGTGATGTTCGACCTCGTTAAAAATTGGAGAGTTCGGCTCCAACAAAATACACCAAATTGTAGCGTAGATTTCATAGTGCAACAAAAAATTGGCCTCTTTACTTCTGTAAAGAACCAATTTGATGAAATATAAGACTGAAATGTATTTTTCATATATTGATTGACACCCAAAGGGATCTTTATATACAAATTACAAGGTAGTTAAGGAGTTTAAGTAATAAATAAAATACACAGTAACCGAAGAGGCATCACACTACTCAAAGGGACAAGTAGCTAGAAACTCTAGAATATTCTACACTCCCCCTCAAGTTGGGAGATATATATTGATCATCCCCAACTTGCTAATTAAATCCTCAAAGATGGGTTTGTGTAATCCTTTGGTGAGAATGTCGGTTGTTTGCTCCTTGGTAGGTATATATGACAAACATACACTACCCTCCTCCAATTTTTCTTTGATAAAATGACGATCAACCTCCACATGTTTGGTTCTGTCATGATGTACAGGATTTTGAGCAATACTGACTGCAGCCTTATTATCACAATAGAGTCTCACAGGTAGAGAATAAGATATCTTTAATTCTCCAAGGAGCCTTCTTAACCAGATTCCTTCACAAATGCCATGGGCTAGCGCCCGAAATTCTGCTTTTGCACTGCTTCTGGCAACAACAGTTTGTTTCTTACTTCTCCAGGTCACAAGATTTCCCCAGACATAGGTACAATATCCTGAAGTGGATCTTCGGTCCATAGCAGAGCCAGCCCAATCAGCATCTGTATAGATTTCTATCATCCTCTTGTGTCCCCTTTTAAAGAGCATTCCTCGACCAGGGGTGTTTTTGAGGTACTTGAGGATTCTATAAACAGCACTAAGGTGTTTTTCCTTAGGAGAATGCATGAATTGGCTAACCATGCTAACTGCAAATGCAATATCAGGCCGAGTGTGAGATAAGTAGATCAGCTTCCCTACCAACCTTTGGTATTGCTCCCTGTCAACATCTTTTCCATCTTCAATTCCCAATTTAATATTGGGTTCAACTGGAGTTTCTGCAGGCTTGCACTCAAGCATACCTGTTTCTTGTAGCAGGTCTAGAATATATTTCTTCTAAGATAAGGAAATTCCCGCCTTGCTACGAGCAACTTCCATTCCAAGGAAATATTTGAGAGATCCAAGATCCTTTAGTTCAAACTGACTAGCTAAACCCCCTTTTAAAGATTTTATTTCCTCCCAGTCATCACCTGTGACAATTATGTCGTCAACATAAACAATGAGGATAGCAATTTTGCCACTATCGGAGTGTTTAAAAAATAAAGTGTGATCAGTCTGAGCTTGGATAAATCCTCTTTCTTTAACAACACGAGTAAACTTTTCAAACCACTCTCTAGGGGATTGTTTAAGTCCATAAAGAGATTTCTTCAACATGCATACTGAACCATCTCCCTGTTCAAAACCAGGTGGTGGATCCATGTAAACTTCCTCATGTAAGTCCCCATTTAAGAAAGCGTTCTTTACGTCCAATTGATGCAAGGGCCAATCAAGGTTGGCAGCAAGTGATAGTAAGACTCAGATAGAGTTAAGTTTGGCAACGGGAGCGAACGTCTCCTGATAGTCTATCCCATAAGTCTGAGTAAATCCTTTGGCAACCAATCTGGCCTTATATTTGTTGAAGTTGTTATCTGCATTAAATTTTATTGTGAACACCCATTTGCAACCTACAGTTTTCTTTCCTCTGGGAAGTGCCACGGACTCCCAAGTTCCATTTTTTTTAAGAGCATCCATTTCTTCAAAGACTGCATCCCTCCATTTAGGGTCATTAAGTGCCTCTTGGATAATTTTTGGTATTTTTGTACCGTCTAATATAGTGTTGAAAGCACGAAAACCTGGAGATAACTTTTCATATGAAATGTGATGAGAAATAGGATGAGCAGTGCAAGATCTAGTACCTTTTCGAAGGGCAATGGGCACATCTAGGTCAGTTGTACCAGTGTTCTCAAGTGGATTGCTGGAACTAGGACTCGGGTCAGAATCCTGGCAGTCTAGAGGATCTTGAGGAGATTTACGCCTGATGTAGAATTTTCCCCATTTACCGGGAGGATCTCCAGTCTTTGGTACAATTGCTATCCTTGTCTCCTGTACATTAACTCCCCCTGACTCCAAAGGTAAAGAAACAACAGATGTTTCCAAGGGTAAAGGTAAGACAGTAGAATTATTTGGATTCCAAGACTTGTCTTCATTTATACCAATAGACTCCCCCTGAAGAGAAGTCAAGGGAAAAAATGATTGTGTTTCACAAAAAGTAACATCCATAGAAACAAAGACCTTTCGAAGAGAAGGTGAGTAGCACTTGTAACCTTTTTGATTAGGAGGATATCCTATGAAGACACATTTAACAGACTTATGATCAAGTTTGGACCTTTGATGTGGAGGAATATGAACAAAAACCACGCAGCCAAACAACTTTAGAGGAAGGGAAGAGAGAGCCCGAAAGGAGGGAAAAGAGCGGGTAAGGCAAGATATGGGAGAATGAAAATTCAGGACGCGAGAGGGCATCCGATTGATGAGATATGAGGCAGTCAAGACAGCCTCCCCCACAGGTATTTAGGGACATGCATTGTAGACAAGAGGGCTCTAGCAACTTCAATGAGATGTCTATTTTTTCTTTCAGCCACCCCATTTTGTTGAGGGGTGTTAGGACAAGAACTTTGATGGATAATACCTTGCTTGGTTAGGTAATCACCAAGAACAGAATTAAAATATTCAGATACCATTGTCAGTTCGTAGGATTTGGATAGAGGTCTGGAATTGAGTTTGTACCATAGCATGAAAAATTTTAAAAGTGGCTGCAGCTTCAGACTTATCTTTTAGAAGATATACCCAGCATACTCTAGAATGATCATCAATGAAGGTAATAAACCAACGAGTTCCAGATATATTTTTTTCACGAGCTGGGCCCCAAATATCACTATGAATCAATGTAGATGGAGACGAAACATGATAATCTCTAGGGAAATAAGAAACACGAGAGTGTTTTGCAAACTGACAATCATCACAAAAAAAGGAACTTGGTTTTTTGTTGATAAATAAGTTTGGAAACAGCTTTTGAAGATAAAAGAAATTTGGGTGTCCTAAACGACGATGCCACAACAAAACATCATTACAATCGCCTGATAAACATAAAGAGTGATTTGCAAAAAATCTCTTTTCATGTGAATCTTCTTCAAAATAGTAAAGCCCTTCTTCCTCTCTAGCACTGCCAATCATCAGCCCCGAATCCTGTTCTTGAAAAACGCAGGTTTTGGCAGAGAATTTAGCAACACAATGCAATTCAGAGGAAAGTTTACTAATAGAGATAAGGTTACAAGTAAGAGAAGGGACATGAAGGACAGAATTCAGAGTAATATGTTCAGAGAGCTTAATGGATCCCTTTCCCGCAATATTAGAGAAACTACCATCAGCAGTCCTTATTCGTGACTGGTGATAATAAGGGGTATAAGAACAAAACAGGGATGCATTACCTGTCATATGATCAGAAGCTCCCGAATCAAGAATCCAACGACTACTATGATCAACATGGAATGTCATACCTTGTTGAGCAACATGACTAGTTGCCTCAGCAGATTGAGACATCACCTTCTGAAATTGCTCATAATTCTTACCGTTTAAACGGTGGTTAGTAATCTGTATAGCTGGGTTGTCTCCGGAAGACGAAGAACAGGGAAGAGGAAAGACACCGGATGATTTTTCAGAATGCTTATTCTCAGCCTCAATATTTTCAACTTCCATTGTTCAAAATAAAAAAAGCAAAAAAGGAACTCCAATCGTTCAGAACCGGAAAGTCACGAAGAGGAACCAACTAGACCCAGCAAGAAGAGTGCTCCAATCGTGATTTAAACCCCCAGAACAGGAAGAGGAAGGCCAGGCGAGCCGTTCTGTGAAAGCCGCGTGACAAACGGAGGCCGGCAGGGCGGCGCGTGGCTCACACGCGCCGGAGAGGCAGTTCTGCAGTGGCGGCGCGTGGCTGACTTTCCGGCGACGGGGCTGACGTGGGTCGACTCGGAAATGGCTTCTGAGTCCAATGGTGGCCTTGGTTTCGTGATTGGAGGGGTCCAGATATGGTTTCTGAGTTATTTTAATAAACAGTGAAAAATGGAAAACGGAAGGAAACGTGGAGGTTTACAAGATGACCACAGGATAACCTGCTCTTGATACCATGATGAAATATAAGACTGAAATGTATTTTTCATATATTGATTGACACCCAAAGGGATCTTTGTATACAGATTACAAGGTAGTTAAGGAGTTGAAGTAATAAATAAAATACACAGTAACCGAAGAGGCATCACACTACTCAAAGGGACAAGTAGCTAGAAACTCTAGAATATTCTACACAATTCAACCCAAAAGCTTAAGCTGTTGGGTGAGGCTACATTAATGGTTTTATATATCTCAACACACCCCCTTACACGAGAGCTCGCTGGGCTTGAAGGCTGGACAATGCACTGTGCGAAGAAAGAAATTCCACTAGAAAGAAAGTGGGGGGCGGTGAGGATCGAAGCCGATACACCGAGGCTCTGATACCATGTAAAGAACCAATTCAACCCAAAAGCTTAAGCTGTTGGGTGAGGCTACATTAATGGTTTTATATATCTCAACAACTTCTACCAAAACCATGAAAAATAATAATCAAAAACTGGTCCACAAAGCTAGGAGTTGGACACATCCAAATTTCGCCAAAAATGTCTAATAAAGAATACCGTAAAGAGACTACAGCAGCACAATGTCAGAGTACATGAGGAACAGATTTTGAGCAAGCTTCACACATTACACACATAACAGGAGAAAAAACTTTATGTGGCCATCTACAACATGTCAATTAGTATTAATTCTGATTATAGCAATCCAGATAAAGGACTTGATCTTAGAGGGAGCTTTGGATTTCCACAAGGCCATATCAAGAAGAAAAGTTTCCCTATTCAAGGGGTTTATCAAAATTTAGAAACTTAGAATCTAAAAAACAGTAAGACATATAAACAGCATAACTCACTTAAGAGTAGGCAAATATTTCTAAGAACTTAGTGTCAACCACCCCCATATATCTACGTACAAGTGTGTGTGCATGCATATTACGCGCATGAGCATATCTACATGTTAAGGAAGAGAATGCTTTACCTCTCAACCATCATGACAAATAGAGAATTATTTTGTCGAGCCCGCCCCCTTGACTGGACATAACTACGAACTGTCTTGGGCAGATCAAAACGTATGACACAGGAGCATTTTGGCACATGAATTCCTTCCTCAACAACATCAGTGGCAAATAGTATATTGACCTATATAGAAAGCTTATTCAACAGAATCTGTCTATCAAATATTAATATTTATTTGATAGATATGCTATATATAATACCTTTCCACTGGAAAACAGATGTAAGATTTCTTTCTGCACCTTTGGTGCCACCGAATCAGTCGATGTATTGCTCCCAGTCAAATATGAGACTGTAAAATGGGACAAGAACTTAACCTTCTTCACAAATCTGTCAATGACTTTAGCTGTAACAATTCTTTCAACAA
Organism: Gastrolobium bilobum; assembly: GCF_033153095.1. NCBI lineage: Eukaryota > Viridiplantae > Streptophyta > Magnoliopsida > Fabales > Fabaceae > Gastrolobium > Gastrolobium bilobum. Next base: position 84,217 of record NW_026896211.1, read on the forward strand.
ATACAAGGCATAGAACATCCTTGCTTTCTCTGTATCAAAAAGATGATAGTTAATTTCCATACAACCAATGTTGAAAAAGGTTAAGTACATAACTTACCCAAATGATTTAAGGATTTGTATTAGTTCATATAATTTTGGAGACATATATCCCAATTCTACTGCATTTGAAAGGTCAAGACCGAAGTCTCCAGAGTTGGTATCATCTGAGCAGAAAGAAAAAAAAGAAAAAATCAGAACACAAAGGATACGTGATATGTAAAATGCATCAACAACATTAAAAGAAGGGAAAAATGTTTCTGCAATTAATGCAGATAAATTATCTGCATTTATTTCCAAAACGATGTCGTTTTGGTATTGAAATCTTAAAATATTATAAATATAAAGACTATTATAACTCTGAAATAAATTAAAATTACAAAAACATCATGATTTCTGTCCCAAAACGACGTCGTATTGGGTTTACTGCAGATAACTTATCTGCAGTAACTGCAAAAAAAGTGAACCCTTAAAAGAATTTCAGCAACTGCTGTTTCAAAAGGATTAAGCTATAAGAGAAAGAATGTAATAAGTTTTTCTTTCCTTTTAGGTAAGTAAAGATATTATAAGAAAAGAAAATTTAAAAAGCATATGAAATCCATGTTGTCAAATTGGAAACTCCTATGAGGGAATATATGAAATAGGGAACTACAGAAGCCCAGATGATATTTCACAAATTACTGAATCTCTGTTACATTGGAAACATATAATTAGTATTAAATAGTAATTATAATACGAGGCACAACTGCGAGTATGTATTAGATGGACAGTGCAGATGACATCAACTACACAACTGCAAGTATGCTACTCAAACTTAGCTGAACCAGATACCAAAATCCTTCAGTAAAAATGGTTAATTTATGCATTAGATTAAACATCATCCCAAAGCACTAAATTGTCATATATTTTCTAAATTTGTAGGCATATATGGGAATGCATTGAAAAATTATATATATGAATCACAAATGATTAGTTTAAAAATAAAGAGCATTAGCTGATATAAGAAATTATATTATGCTATGAGCATTAAACAGAAAGCGACATACAAGCATACCAGTAGTAAAATAGGCTCCAATAAGTTGTAGCAATTCATTAAAGAAATGTGCATACTGCGAACAACCTTCGCTATTAAATTCACATTCCTGTTGGGGAAATGAGCTGTTCTCCAGACAGAATTTAGCAGCCTATAGAACAGATGAATAAAAATGTTACATGACAACCGCATCAGCAACTAAGAGGAAGATATAAAGATTTAAGAGAAAGCCTTGACTACATATTAGCGTTAATGTGACAACTAATAGCCATGTTATCAGAAGTGTTCATAAAAATAAGTAACTACTGAAGCATTCAGGATAGTATTAACAGATAAAGTTTTGTGGGATTAGTTTATTAGAAACGTAGTACTTAGTGAATCCAACGTGAAGGATATAAATGACATTATTATAGTTTTATTATCAATAAACGTACAAGTGTAAGGGTGGAATATATATGTATTTTCCTTCACTTTTTTCTCTATTCTGTCATACAAATTAACATAGTAACAATTGCTATGCATGGAGGAATAAGAAGTCTATGCATGCCGATTAGATACCATCTAAATCAAAAGGTTTCCGAAGTTGTGGCCAATCATGTATATATCTCTTGTTAATTTGTGGAAGGTCTTCACAACTACACGTGCAGAATAACAGGTCTCTTCTCGTGATAAATAAAAAAGATCAGACACAAAACAAACCAATAAAGACTGTATATTTTGTATATGCATAGTTAAAACTTTTATTCCAGTGACTTTTTTAAATGGCCTGAATTTAGTTGATCCTAAGAAAATTAGTAGTAACCTTCCACCATGGTGAATACTACCTGAAACTTCTGTGACTTGGACTTTACCAAAAAAGAGAGCATAAAGGTATCAAAATAATAATATTCTCTTTCAGATGTACTTGCTCTCCAAGGAGTATAAGCATACCTCATAAGCACACACAAGGCCAAGATCATCAAGACAATACAAAATCTTTGAATAGTCGTTGAATAATCGCTTCTGCATTTTCTCAAGTTTATGACGAATGTCTTTGTATTGACATTCCACTAACTGTTGCAGTCTCAGCAATGAAGCATCGAACTGGTAAAACAAAAAAAGTTCCCACTATCCTTTCATGTTCAACGGAATATAGATTGAAAATGATAATAATATTTTGCTTGTGTCAGTATGTACACATGGGTGTTTCCGTCTGCATGCGGAAACATGTGTACTACAGTCATAGACTACCTGAGACCATAAACCTTCCATCTTTAATTTCAAATCCTTGCTGAGAAATTGTGCTTCATTATAGAACCTACAAGTTTCCATAGCAGAAGGCACACATAGTTCCAACTCTGTCCTATCTTTAATAGCATAAATCTGCAACAAAATATTTTAGAATTTCACAAACCATCAACCAGATTTGAAATCTAGATGATGTAAAGACTGAAGTAAATAAACATTACCTGAGAATCTAAAATGCTTTCAAGACTAGATATCTGACCATTGCAGTCCATAGCGGATGAAATAACTGATGGAAAATGTTGAATTTTAGAATCCATATAACACTTCAAACTAATATAGTATAATGCACTGGCTAAGGCAAAGTTCTCATAGAGGCTTCATGCAATACTTATTCAATTTTATTATCACAAGTCAACATATATATATGATATATCGACATACACACACAAAAATTTTTGTTTCTTTTCCTCCTTTCCAGATATTATTATTGTATTACCTTGGCAAATTAAAGACAATCCCTTACACACTTACTTGAGAAATTATCTAGATATGCGTACATCACAGAGATGCTATGAGCATAAAGGATAACGATAGAGTGAAAACTTGAGAAATAAAGGATATAAATGCAATTTTGGGCCTTCCGTGTTTGAAAACTTCATTTCATCCACTTTTTCCCCAAAAAACTAATTATTACCCTTTCCAACTACTGGTGATGCTGTCATTCCAAAAATCTTTGGCTTGTTACTAGATGTGTGATAAAATTCCTTCACAGAAAAAGATTATGTTAATGAGCCCCCTTATAACAATAAGAAGTTCAAAGATAGTGAAAAACAACTGCAATAAACAAGCAGAAATATTTTGCTACAAAATCTGTTATTTAACCTTCATTATTTTAACATAAGGATGGTTCCCACTTGCACGATGGCATTCATCAATAACCAGCAAGCTGACTCTTTTCATATTGAAGAATGCCTTTCTGAGGCCATCCAAGAGAATTTGTGGTGTCATGACCATTACCTGTATGATTGCAAGAAAATGGATGTACTAATAACACCTAGCAATATTCTAACAGAGCATTATATATATATATATATATATATATATCAACACAAAGAAGTACTTATGAGTATCCATCAACAGTGATAACTTCATGTAATCAACTGACTGAAGGAATGAGAGACACAGAAGAAAACATTTTCAAGAAGAATAAGACTAAGCTATTTCACTAAACTTGATTCACCTTTTCCATATGCTTAATTAGTCCATAAACAACTTCACTGCGACTTTGCCCTGATTCTTCAGTATTCTCTTTTCTGCTACTAATCAATACATTCTCTTTTCTACTTAGTTTCTTTTTGCTCTGATTCTCTTTTTGTAATTGATTAGTAGCAGAGGATACTGAAAAATTAGAACAAAGTCACAGTGACGTTGTTTATGGACTAATAAACACACCCAAAAATATTGGCATATAACTAGTCTTTATTATCACTAATTTTCAACTGATTAAAAAGCAAGCTTACATCATGTTCTTCAATTTCCTTCTCCCAGCAACTTGAATTCCAGTCATCTATTCCCTTGGCCCCATAGTATTCTTCCACTGCCAGATCTGTGCAGTCCCTGATAACCTCGAATTGCTGCAGTTACAAGGATCACTAGCTCAATATCTTTGTACCATAAAATGCTAAAAATATTAATTCCCTTCATTCTTTTGTTAATAATGAAAAGAAGAATGGTTTAAGGATCATATAGTTAACAATGATGAAAAAAAAAGAGTTCATGCCTGATTAACAAGATGGACAGTGGGAGCCAAGAAAACAATCAATTTCTTTTGATCAGTAGATTTGATAAATTTGCCAATGTGTCTAATAAGCATCACTGCTATCATTGTCTTTCCAGCACCAGTATCCAGCACTGCAATAGTATTCCTCTGCACTGCAACTTCAAAAACTTCAGATTGATACCTGTAAGAAACACAAACAAGAAAATTTACAACATTCAATTTTTATATTCTCCACCATAATTAAATAAATAAATAAAAAAGTAAAGAGAAAATTAACACCTTCTTGGATTGAAGCTTTTGGGATTACAGGAACATTGTGACAAAGGAACATTCGTCGTGTCAGGATTGGGAGTCATTGGATTAAAGCTTGTCTTGTTGGGAGAAGTTTGTTGTGTGCACTGCATCAAATTTGTATTCATGGAAGAAAAAAAAAAATCTCAAACCTATTGTGATAAATGTACTTAAATGCTATTATAGAGTTCAGTGAGAAAGTCATGGAAAGTGAGGGAAAATCAGAGAAAGAGTGTAGAAGAAGGTTCTGGAGCAAGATGATGATGACTCAGTAGTGATTCATTCATCTAATAAAACTACTAAACTGAAATTAGTTAAATATCCTAACAACTTATGAGAAAAGCTTTACTGTACCCAGGAGTAAACTGAATTAATACACCACTAACATCAATGTCGGTTTCTACTTTCTAACCCCACCTAAACTTTCTCTTACTAAAGTTGCATTAAGAAAGGCCAAAAAAGTGAGGGAAACAAAAACTACAACATTTTTTTAATGATTTAATTCCTACATAAATGATATAAGTAGTTTAACGATAACGGAGACTGATAGAAAAAGATAAGCAATGAGATAGGTAACAGGAGACAGAAATGATGTAGGTAATTGAGATTCTGATCTAACCGTTTTGGAGAGCAATAGGTAAGATTAGATAGTAGAATAACATATGGCTTCGTTAAAAGAAAAAAGGGTTTTAAGGGAAAAAAATGGAAACTTCAAAATTGGAGAAGAAAGTATTGACTTGGGTAATACTGTAATTGCAGAGCAGAAACAGAAAAGCAGCCTCATTCCCATTGCATGGCAGAACGTAGGAAGCGTGATTTCTGACACTGTTAAGAGAATGAGAGTTCAAACCTCTGTCGAGTTTAGAGAAATCATTTGTCTTGTTGAATTGGATTTAGAAGAACGACAAATAAAAATAAATAAATAAATAGAAAAACGAAGAATTGGACTCAGAATTACAAAATAGGTTTTATATATGTGATGTTCCAGAAACTTGTAGGGTCATGTTACTCTAAAAAAAATGATCTCACTTTGTGTTTTTTTTTTTTCTTCTTTTTTTAGTAGGACCCACATCAAATGTATTAAAGTATGACACTAAAAGTTTCTTAGAAATATATAAAACCTTTACAAAATATAATAAATAAAAACATAGGATTTGGAACGTAAAGTGTGGCTCTCAATTTTAATTTTATCATTATGTAAAAAAATAAAAAATTAATTAATTTAGTCGTTACACATGCTACTGTTTACAACGTTATTTTCGTCCTGTGATATTGTTTTAGAGAAATTATTTTATAATATTGTTGGAGATTACTTTATTATGATATGAAGTATTGAAGTTTATGTTATTTTCTATTTATTTTTTATTTTTTAATAAATGATGACCTCCACCACTTGTAATATCCATGACACGAGAAATGTTTTCCATGTGACATGTAGGGGTGTTAACGGGCTGAACCGAGCTTTGTTCTTAAAATGCTAAGTTTGTTACCTGTTATAAATATAATTATCGGCCTGTGACATGACTTATTTACAAAAAAATAAAAGTCTAGTTTAGTCTGTTTAAAAAAAAAAATTAAGACAACAAAAATTTATCCAAACAAAATATACAATCAACAACACTAATAATTTCATAAATATTCATAAATTCAATAAATATCCAAATAACATAATATAGAACAAAATCATTCAAAAACTCTGTTTAACCAATAAAATGGGGTGAAAAGGATTGAGGAGAAAGAGAGGACTATTACAAGTAATATAAAAAATATAAAATAAAAATAAAAGATAATATACTAGGCCAGCCTGAGAGGCTTTATGGCCGAACTTTTGAATTGGAGCCTGAGGCATTTTTATTAAACGAGCTTTTATATAAGTTCAAACCTGATGCCAACAATCAATTTTAGACATGTAAACTCAAATCTTCACGAGTCGAGTCAAAATTTCCTAGTTCGTTTAGCACCCCTAGTGACATGACAAAAGATAAGCTTATTATTTTAACCATTAGAATTGCATGATATTATTATGAAGCATCCGTTCCGGTACGTAGACTAAATGATACAATGCAAGCAAAAGTTCCTAGATTCATGGAGATATAGAACAACATATAAGTTATCATGCTTGCATATCCACCATTTGAGTCTCCAACAATTATTCCAATAATTACATATCCGATTTGACCTATGGACGAATACGCAAGCATACGTTTCATGCTTGTTTGGGTAATAGCAATGAGATTCCCCAATATCATGCTAAGAATAGCTAGGATTTCCAGAAGAAGATGCCATTATGGGGTTTGTGAATAAGTGATTGTCTGATAATGAGCAAGAAATATACGTCTTTCTGCTAAACAGGATGTATTCAGCTCATAATTCATTAGATACTTTTTATGAATGTCAACTAAGTATCGTAAGTAAATTGCTCCCGGTCTATCGGATTTTTGTTCAAGAATGAAATCTTATTGGAACCGTCCAATTCATCCTTTAAAAACGACTTTTCAGTATTTTTGGTCCTTGCATGGAATACTCTCTTTTTTTTGAAGAAGAAAATAAATAAATAAAAAATGAGTTTCCAAGTTGTATAAAAAAATACTCATTTCTTATTTTGTCAATGCACTTCATTGCATTATAACTCCAAGTTGTATATGTCCTCAGCCAAAAATGTAAAATTCAATATTGATGCCCCTTTTGCGGCGCGCGAGTTTTAGGAATGATGTGACAAACTCCACGGTGTCTTTCCTTGAAGGTGCTTTTAGGTTTTAAGGTAGCTTCAAGTAACCATCAAAACTAAAGAAATTGTAACACTTTAAAGGAATTCAGTTCATTCATTAGTTTTGTTTCTTTCATGTGCTTTTGGTGATAGATTTGCAAGCTTAAGACCATAATAATAATATATATTGAAAAGAGTCACTTCAATATGATTATGCATTTAACCAAAATCTAACGTTCAATACTAATTTTTAATTATATATATATATAAAGAAGTATAATATTGTAAGAAAGTGTTTAGATTTTGTTATAGACATAGAAATTGTAGGACCCACACTTGTTTTTAAAAATCAAAAAAATAAAAAAGTGTGGGTCTCACAATCTCTATCTCTATAACATAACTTAAACACTTTCCTACAACATTATATTTCCATTTTCCATACATATATATATATATATATATATATATATATATATATATATATAGAGAGAGGGAGGGAGGTAGGATCCTTTGATACCGGTGTCAATTTGAAATTTAACACCTCATCTGAGAGCCATTAGATCAAAAAATATCAGCGACTCTGATTTCTAAGATATAGTTATAAACAAAAATAGGTTGACACCGTTGTCACATGCTTAGAAATCAGAATCGTAGATCTTTTTTATCTAATGGCTATCAGATAAGGTGTCAAATTTCAAATTTGATACTGGTGTCAAATGATCCTACTTCTCTCTCTCTCTCTCTCTCTCTCTCTCTCTCTCTCTCTCTCTCTCTCTCTCTCTCTCTCTCTCTCTCTCTCTCTATATATATATATATATATATATATATAAAGGTTATACTTATAACCTATTTTTTTGTTTTCAACCATATATATAACGGTTATTATTTATTACGAATTAATAATTAATAAATTTAATTTGTGAAAATAATAACCGTTGATTGACAAAAATCAATAATTAAGATATGGTTGTAAAAAGTTATAAACAAAAATAGGTCGTAAGTATAACCTTCTTTATATATATATATATATATATATATATTAATTTTCCAATATATACATGTATGCTAAACATTAATTTGCAATTACATGCATGCATGTTAAACGTTAATTTATGCCAATAATAATAATAATAATAATAATAATAAGAACTTCGTTAAAAATTTGACAACGATCACTTTAAAAGAGAGAAAATATCAACAAATATCACTTAGAAACTCAGATAAATATCAATTAGATATAAGTATGTTAAATGAAAAATATTTGTCTCATAAACGGGGATGGTTTTTCGTTGCCTTGGTTTTTCATTGCTCTGAAGAGTGTGGTGATGAAATACTTAAAAGGTGCTGTAACACGCAAGTTAGTGTTAGTGTGTGAATAAGAAGGATATAAGGAGTAAAGGTTAAAATAAAAAGAGAACATAATATGAATCAAGCTGATGCCTATAGAAATGATGAAGATAACATGTTACCCATGTGTTGAGCTCTGATAAGATAGCTTGAACGAGCTATAGTTGAGACTGAGGGTGATCGATTGAGAACCCCCAAAAATTTTTTATTAAATTTGCATAAAAATACAATTGTAATCGAAATGATATAATACGTTGAAGGAAGAAAATATAAAAGACAACTATATGTTGAATAATTTTATATTTCATTTCATACTTCCTCGATGCCATGATTAAAATATCTAACAAAGGCTTATGAGGCCATATACAAGTAATCAAATTATTAACAAGCAATAGATGATTTTTTGCACACCAAGCTATCCTAAGTTGGTGGTGTTCCACGTAGTCCACTAAGCCCAACTAGCTTGTGTTTTTGGTATTCCTCAGTTGGTGGCATTGTGTAATCTTGGTCACGCTTTGAGATCTCTTTGCTCCCAAGTGTAACGTGGCATACTTTTTTTATGCCCAGATCAATATATAACATAAGTGTATACACTTTGTAAAGGGTAAGAGTGGTAACTCAAAAAAGCATGTTTGACATTTTTTTTAAAATCAAAAGTTATTTTTAGGCTAAAATTAAAAAAAAAAAAATATTAAAACGTAAAACTAAAAAAAAAACTATTTAGTGATTATATAAAATTTTAATGATTTTTTCTGGGTTTTAAAGAAGAAACATAGAATGATTTGTCATTAAAGTAAATTATTAAGATAAACGAAAAATAAAATAAGAATAAAAAAAATTAAAATAAGTACCCAAAACCTGATATACATGAGCTTTTAACTTTTTTCCCTTTTTATTTATTATAAGAAAAAGATCTTTTTATGATAAGAGCTTTTATAAAAATATGTTTAACTAAACTTTTCCTTAAAAAAAAAAAAAAATCTATTAAACATACACAGAGCATAATGAAGAAAGATATTTTATATTCCAATGGCAGATCAAGTGCTAATATCCTATAATGCACCGACACCGACACGGGACACGCCACGCCGATATATTAATTTTAAAAAATGTCACATTTCCACACGCTGAGACACGTTTTGATATGAAATAAAAATTTTAATATATAATATAATTTATATTTAATACATATAAGAGTCCATAATAAGTCATATAATCAATCAAATATTTAAATTTCATAACATAAATAAAAATAAAAATAATTTTTTGTACTTTGTTAATTTTTTATGTCAAATTTCATAATAGAAAAAAATTAATTTATAAATTAATTTTTTTATATTTAGTTAATAAAATAAAATTAAGATTAAAAAAAAACGTGTCTGAACGTTGACCGCGTGTCCAAAAAAGTTGACTGTGTGCCGGACAAACATGTCAGAGAGTTGACCACGTGTCCCCAACTATTGACCCTCGTGTTGAAATGTGTCCATGTCGACACACAAATTTTTCAAAATTTGCATGTCCGTGCTTGCTTGGTGATATCTATCCATTCTATTACATAAGACATTTTCTAAAAATTGGGTTGCGGAAGATGCTGATGCTTAAAGGTGAGATGTTCGGATGATAGGATCCGAAGAAAAACATCACCTTGTCCTTCACATAATAAATTATGCCACAATGATAAAATGAATAGATATTTTTAATACGTTAGTGAATCCTTTATCTCAAAACTTACCCATTGAACTTGAAAAGATGTGGCACTTACCATAATAGGCCCAAATAAATCAGGTTTCCCAGGTAGCACCAAATATAATAAGCATAATACTATTACTTTAACAACATTTATTAGTACTTGAAACAGCATTTAAATCTTTTAACTGCTAAAGATAGCATTTATCCTGCAATTAGGGAATTCTAATGTGGTTGTGAGAGGAAGATGTTAACAGGTCCTGCCAAAGGAGGAACCATACAATTCATTCTTATCATACTGAATAGACCAGTTTCCTGTTCTTGCAGATATCGAAGCAAAACATCATTATCTTTCAATACAACATAGAAAGCACTTCCTCGCACGTGGTAACATAAATAAAAAGGGCACTTAACAATATCATCTTCTGCAATGAAGAAAACTGGTGACAAGTTCTAGCAATCTATCAGAACACGACCCCAGTAATAGAGGAATACAAAGCATCAACTCCTGAAGGACAAGATTAAAAAAAAAAAAAAAGGAGAAATGCATAACCATTTGGAACTAAAAATTATACTGCTTCTTGATACACAAGGAAATAAGATAAGCTCTGACTAGTTGCACTTCAGAAACTTAAAATTGGTTACGAACTTGCAATATTAAAGTATTTCAACAATTGCAGATGGTGGTGCCGACATAATAAACACACCATTGGCCGGTTCATACATCAGAACTCGTATTCACAAAACTTTGAATTGGCTTTTGCTCATTAAAATGATAGCTATCCCAATCATCTAACAGGGTAAAAATACATTCACTAATCTAGTAGAACAAAAAGAAAAGTGTTCCTCTGCACACGGGCAGAAAGAACAAGACAAAGAAGAGACGACCCTGTACACATAACTCTATATTCGTCTCTTCCCAAAAAGGAAAATGGGAGAAAACCCTCTAAGAGCAGTGGTAATATACAAGATTTTTGGAACAAGAATAAAGTTAAGAATTGATGCCTACCAATGTAATTTTTGTTAATCTTTTAACAGTACCTGCAGATAACAATGGATACCTGGCTCCGTATTCCAATGCCCTCATGAATGTGACCAGCTTCGTCTGCACAAAACCCAAAACTTAATTGAGACCTTTCTTTAATTATAAATTCTACCAAGAATAAAATAGATAAATGCACCCAGAAAGGAATAATCAAAAGCCCAGATTCACACTTCAGACAAATCTGATGCACCATTGTTAAGAATCCTGGAACTTAAGCAATACCCATTATTTAGAAAGAGCATATTTCATAAATGGATATTCTCTAGGAGAAAACTAGAAGGGTTTATCACACCCAGGATACATGTCAGCCAAGAGAAAAATTATTTGCATAGATCTAAAATATACCATAGTCAGTTGCATACACACCATAGAAAATTGAAAGCAACGCTATGCAGCTGTCATGCCTGTGTCAACTATTCCACATAAAAATTATTTCCTGTGTTTGTATTTCAAGTTCTTATAAATAATTAATGAGTTTAATGTTTCTCATATTGTAGGAGATATATTTATCTCCTACATACATATAAAAGTGTATGGGGCCATGTTTTCTCCTTCTCCGTCTTCTACTCACACGAGCACACATGGGCCCCACACACTTTTATGTATGTGTAGGAGATAAATTCATCTACTATAACATGAGAGACATTCAACCCTTAATTAGTACATCAACATCAATAACACATTTATCCCAAACTAGGTGGTACATGAACCCAAATAAAAGGTACGAAAAATTTGAGAAAAAGATAAAAATAATATATATATAAAGCAGTAGAAAATTAAAAGAAAAAATAATAATAAAAATAAAGATATGTAGGAGGACAAAAAAGAATAAGAAAGTAGGAAATAAAAAATAAAAGGAATATAGGGGAAAAGAAAAAGAAAAAGAAAAACACATAAATAAATAAATAAGAGAAAAAAGATTGAAAGGAAGAAAGAAATAAAAGAAAAGGAAAAAAAAAAGAGGGAGATAAAGAGGAAAAGGATTTGAAATGGACCATCTAGAACATAGGAATAAAAATGGGTCTAACCCTTCTCCATGCTTATAGCTTTTCTCCAATGCGTCCCTAAGACACACAGTCTGCCAATCTATATCTTACTCCATTAAGTCTTGTTTTACTACCTTCCCCCAAGTAAGTTTCGGTCTACCTCTATCTCTCTTTGTATCAAGCTCTTGATAACAAACTTTTGTTCTTACGGAATCATCCAAGGGCCTTCTCATTATGTACCCAAATCACCTCAATCTATGTTCTCTCATCTTTTCAACTACCGGTACTACTCCTATCTTTTGTCGAATATCTTCATTTCTTATCTTATACATCCTTGTATAATCACACATTCACCTTAACATTCTCATTTCCGTTACTCTCATTTTACGCTCATGTTACCTATATACAGGCCAACATTCAGCTCCATTAAACCCTTAATTAATACATATAAAAGAATTCTTGCATCTTAGCATATACCATTAATCAGTTTAAATATCCATATCTCTTGATTAAAATACGGAAAAACATGTTGGTAAGCAGATACATGGAGGAGAATCTGAAGTTAAATATAAAAGGGTCTGCTATGTTTAAAATTAGAAAGAATTTATATTCCTGGTTCTAGGTTGCCTGCTAGAATGATACCTAGCTCCCTGCTTCTATTCATATATGCACATCCATCAAATATCAGCTGTTATTAGAGCCGTGGAAAGACATAAAGCAGAAATGGACGAGTTATTTCATATGCTTGAAGATGTGACACATGCAATAAATGATATGAATACAAACAGAAACATGGGGCCTATATAGAACTGGAACGGAAACAACCCTTTAGGTGTAGGGGAAGAAACCATTACAAATTTGAATTATTTTCCAATCGAGAATGTCTGTCATGATCATATTGAAGAGGACAATCAAGCTAAAATAGTTGAGAATAAAGAAAAGGTTGATTAATAGATATTTGAATAGAACTAGTTTTAATTGAAAAGTTCAGTCAATAAATTGTTTTCAGTTGATCGATCAAGAAAACATCAAAATAGAAGACAATGAGGACCAGAAAATTAATTGAAGTGTATTTTCCATGTAACTTTTTTTGGGGAAAACGGGATTTTCAACCCCATTAACTTTCCAAATTTTCAGGGTTACAAAGCCTTGATTTCATTTGGATATATCTGTTCTGTTCTGTTCCATTTAGATTCCATTCAAAAATCAGTTGATCACATAAATCAAAGATGCATGCCAAATGGAACAAGGCTTGGTGGTTGTTGTATTGAATTGGGTTATTTTAAGCCACTTTGAGGATATTGTATAAAATAGGAATTCCTAGAATATTTTTCACCTAAAGTGAGGTTTACCATGTCTAAAACGATATACAAACTGACATTTTACTTATGATTTTTTTACGAAAGATAATATTATATTGAAAACAGCAAAGGAAAAGTTAACCTCCTTAAAGACAAATACTATTCCAAGGATTCCAATAAAGTTTTTATTCGAAGGATTTTCCTTGTAAAGTCCAGGGTTTCTACCTACTGTAGGTAACTAGCGTTCTAGGTCATCTGCCAAAACCCACACCTAACCCCAACACCAATCAGCAGACACTTCAAATATTGCAGAAAAATAAAACTCAAAAAATAATGCCACAGTTGACAAAGTGAATATCAACTCCTCATATTACAATTGATATTGCGGAAAAAGCTTTTCACTAACATCATCACTTAAGAAAATCCCAAAATATAAATGTTTCATATGCCTCTTGTGTAAAACACACATGACTTTTATATACAAAGGCAAAACAGAAAATAAAAATACCTGTACACTGCTGACAAAAGGGCATATAAATTCCAATCCTGATAGAACCGAGCACACTCACAACTGCTCCATCCATTAGAAGTCATCATTCCACTTTAGAATTAGGTGGACGAATAAGCAAATTGTTCTGCCCTGGTTGTACATTTTGAATTTGTTGCTGGGATTGATGCTGCAAAGCCACGTCTTTGGGAGAATGCTGTTCCTGCTCCTGTTGCTGCTGCTGCTGTTGTTCTGGTGTCTGGTATGACTGTTGAGATATGCTGGGTTGTGATGAAGACTGTTGTTGAAGAGGCAGTGGCTGCTGCTGCCACTGCGCCCCAGAATTATGTGCATGTGAAGGCAAGCTAGCTGATAACTGTCGTGGGCCCATCCCTTGAGTAATAATTGGTGCCTCATTTCCAGCTGAATTTCCAACAGGTGTGCTCCCCAAAGAGCATGCTTGAGTAACTGGATTGGGTATATTGGAATCAAATGGTGGTTCTGATGTTTTCCACTGAGAAGACACAGTAGGAACAACATTTGGCGCACTACCCAAACCCATACAACCCTGAGGCATTGCAGTGCTTGTACTGACTTGAGAAGCACTGTTTGCAGGCTGTGGATCAACTTTAGGTGAATCAGAGTGTGACAAGCTTGATAATCCAGAATGCACCTGACAGTTTTGTGGCAACATTCTCTGAACATTAGATTGAGTTCGATTAATTTGCTTAGACTGTGGCTGAGATTGCAGCTGCAGTTGATGTTGGTTAGAAGCACCAACAGCTGCTTGTGAAGGTGACATTATATGACCTGAAGTAACCAATGAAACATGTCCTTGAATGCTACTGTCAGAAGGCGATACCACTGGCTGAAGTTGCTTTGATGAATTGTTTGTTGGATCAGTCTGTAGCTTCTGCTGCAACTGGGAATGATTTGAAGAATGAGCAGGACCCAACGGCTTGGATGTTTGATTTGGATTTAAACCAGTTCCGGGATATAAGTTTTGGCCCTGCATCATGTGAATGATTTGGTCCCCTTTCTCAACAGTTTGGCTTCCTGGAGGTACAGATAACCCATTCAGATGAGAAGGATCCACAGAGTTGTTCTGATGGATCAACATGTTTCCTCTTCCTATTCCCTTCACAAGCTTAGCCTGCTGTTGAGACTGTGCATTCTGCGGCTGATTAGGATGCTGCCTACCAGGCTGTTGATACTGACGCTGCTGTGGCTGTCGTTGTCGTTGCTTCACTGCTTGATTAGTCAGCCCACTAGCACCTGGATTCCTGCTGAACCCATGTTGTGGCAGGTGATGTTTCTGCTGTTGGTGCTGAGATGACACTGGATTCAAAGGGGATGATGGTGTTACAGGGGGAAGAGATACTTGCTGAGGTGAATTTTGCGGTTGTGCCTGGGAACTATTTTGCAGAGGTGATGATATGGGGAGTTGTGATTGTGCCTGAACATGTGGAACCAATGCATTTGACACGGCAAGCTGTTGCTGTTGTTGTTGGTGCTGGTGCTGCAGATATCGCTGCTGTTGCCTTTCCTTAGCCAATCGGATTGCATAAGCTTGCTGTGAATTTGTAGCATGATTCGGACCTTGAAGATGAGGATGGGGATTGCCGAGATGGGACTGTTGATGGGAGAGTTGATTTGGCTGCTGGGCATGGGCTTGCCCTGGGTATGGCTGAACAGGTGGTGGAGTTGTCTGATTATTGAAGGCAGAACTCATCCCACTAAAAGAAGGAATGCCTTGGTTGTTCCCTTGAGTGACCTGCATCGGAAGTTCCGGAACTATCATTTGCCTTTGATGTTCTTGATTATGGCCAGGCTAATGAGTGGGGGGAGAAAAATCATTAGAAGAAATAAAATAGAATCACCATAAATGTTACATTTTAAAAAGAGAAAACCAATCAAAATAAAACTAACTTGTTATAAACTTATTGCCTAACAAAGTCCAAGAGAGGCTATTGGAAACAAAGTAAATACTAGGATGCTGAGTTGGATGGATATTAAGTTTTCATATCCACCAGTGCAAATTACAACTCCACAATGTTACCTACAGAGCCAATTAAACCCAAGAGAGAATAAGAACACTTCTCACCCTCATCATATGTACAGTCTCACGAGGTCTCAACATTGAGTTGCCTTGTCCAGCACCAACTCCAGGGTGCATACTTACTGGACTTGACATCCCCGCCATACTAGAAGAAAGCATGCCCCCAGAACTGAGCATAGATGATGATGCCATTCCTTGAAAACCTGGTCTTGACATTGCAATGCCCCTGTTAATACCACTCATCATGCCCATACCATTTCCCCCAGGCAGCATGCGAACACCACGATCACTTCCCGAATGACATCCAGGAACAGGCATGCTAGACTGCTGCATGTTTCTGCCAGATATCATTTGATTATATTGTTGCATTCTCTGCTGTTCATCAACTGATAAAGGTGAAGTTCTAGGAACTCCATATCTACTATCCCTGAAAAAACATGCAATCCCCAACCATTAAAACAACCACTCCCAATAAACCCCGACTAACGACGATAGAGGTGAGGGCAATCCTTGTACAAAGCCTTAACTTTGCATATTTGCAAAGAGGCTATTTCCCGGATTCAAACCCGTAACCTTTCGGTCACAAAGGCGCAGCTTTAACACTACTCCAGGCTCGCCATCTTAACCCAGCCATAGAATAACTAAAATTTTTATGAATATATAATTGCACAGAAAGAAATGTGCACACCTGACAGAGGCTGCCATTGGACCAGACGGTGATGACAAGCTGTTGCCAAGACCCATACCAGAAGACGGTGGAATTGAAGGATTGAGCCCTGATGAAGGAAGTACTGACGCTAAAGAACCATGATTTGATAATGCTAAACCACCACCATGAGAACCTTGATACCCAAGGGATAGAACATCCGGGCTTGTTCCATTTGTATCACAAAAATCAAGCGGCCTTCAACCAGAACTCAAACATGATTAAGATACTTGTGCCAAGCAAAATAACAATGTACATCCAAAATGCAAAAATTACGAGGTAAACCTAACTATGGCTAAATGAGCAAACTAGGCAATTCAATAGTATTCATAGTTATAAAACTTCCTTGTTACCCAAAAAGATAAAATGAAATAGAACTTACGTCAAAACAACTCCATTCAAGTTGTTTGGAACGACTTGGGAAAGAGCAGCATTATGCGAACTATGGACAGGTGCTAAATGTTTTAAATCATGGTTATCCTTCTGCATTTAAGCAAAAAAATTTCTAATTAGTTATGTTATAGAAACTAAGCAGAAAAAGGGGCAGCTTAGTTTACTTTTTTAATTTTCTATTCCTACCACCCTGCTAATAGCTACACGCCGATAATATTCTTTAGAAATAATCACCAATCAGCAGTGTATGTCACTTATCAATAAGACTTTACCACACAAAATCAAAGGGTCAACTCCAAAAAGTTAGGTTAACAAAAAAGTTTTGCTCTTTGCTAGGCAATCACATGTTAAAATCAGAATAAGAATGTATGAAAAATAATGATTAAACGCCAAACTTCTTGTTAAATAACTACAGAGTATTTGAATAATCATACATGAAAGGTTATTTGAACTAAGATATAAAAAATAATCTTAAAATTAAAAGCTAAAACTGACGCAAGACCAAGAGATTTCTAAGATCATAGCAACAAGTTAGTTCTTGTACAATAATATAAGCCTGATGCTGTAATGCAATTGGATTTTAAAGTGATATTCATACAACTGCAAGCTTCCCTCAGTCCAAGTTGAATTAACCGATTTTTCATTAACCACACTAAAATTTATGAAGAGTAAAAATTCTCTAGTAATATCTCTAGTGATATGTTAGCTGATGTTAGCTAGTTGAACAGGTGCAGTACTACCGCACCTCCTAGAATAATATTGCTAGACCCTTGCAGCTAGGTAGATAAGCCTACGTGGCTTTCTGTTGCAACAACTGTTAACTGCTTCAACAGCTTCAGTTAAGTTCCGTTAGTTTCGATTAGTTGAAGATTGCTCTGCAAGTCATGGGTACCTCTATAAACACTGTTTCTGTGATTCAGAACAGAAAGACAGAAATTCTCAGTTTATCTCCTGTTCTTTCTTTTTCTCATATTTTCTCTTCAAATAGATTAAAATTCAACTGATCATTTAATTTAACCACTTGTGATTTGCACTACCCATTAACCATCTAACTTAATTCAGTTATACAAGTGGTTGACGTTGAATAGATACCACTTTTAAATGTCATAGCATATTACAATTCGCCTAATATGAATGCTTTTGACTCAAACCTGATTCTTGCGGTAACGTTGCTTGTGCCCAATCTTGATAATTATATCAAAATGAGACTTCAGGGTATCCTCCTCCATTGGCCCTTGCAAACGTTGAAACAACTGCCTGGCACTACCCTGCTAAAGATACAAAAAATTCTAACCAGTCAAAACTGCAAAACTTAGGTCAACAATGACGATCCACTAACATGTGAAAGCAAAATAAACAAAGAGAAATAATAAAACTATTCATGCCTTTGGAATTCCTGGTAGTGTAGATGGATAAGACTGAGAGGACCCTGAATCTTCAGCACTATCCGCACCATCCCCAGCATTTCTGTCCATTAAAAACTTGTGACGCTCCTTGCATTCTTTTGGCTTCCGAAATATACACTAGAAAAATTGCAAAATTGCATGCCTTCTGTTACAGATCCAAGAGAAAGATAGCCGAGAGATAAAGAGAAAATGAAAAAGAACCAGTGTTACAAGGTTCGCTCAAATCCCCTACATACTATGTTTGGGAACGTTCCCAGAATGATTCAAAAAATGAAAAATATTGCGGTGAGCATTCCAAACTTTAAAATAGTAGCAATAAAAACAAGCACAGTAGTAGGGGTGTCAAAATGGGTTGACAGTAGCATGTCTTAACAACACAATGAATGGCAAAACCTCCATGGCTGACAGTTGCAGAAATGATGGAAAGAGTAGGCAAGATGCAACCACTTGCAAAGGTGACAAAGAGGAGACGGGGTTGCCGGCTGGAATGTAGAAGATAAAAACCTAACCTAATGCCCAATTCTACAAAATGCAGAGTTTCATTTAGCTTCTTTCTTTCTTTCTTTCTTTGGTTGAAAGCTTCTTTCTTATCCAAAAAATTAAATCCTAATGTAGTACTCTTCTAATCTCTAAGGATGAATTAATAAGCTTCAAGGTTTAATATTTAAAATTTGGCAGGCCCATCCATACTGGAGATAAAACAGCTTAGAGTTTGAAACTTACATATAAAAGTTAGTGAGTTAACTTAAAAATATACTTTATAAAAAAAGGCAAGATATACTTACCACCACAAAAGTTTACCACCCTTACAACCAACCTAATCACCGTTGATTTCTATCAATCTAACGGTTATAACTTATTAGAAATTAATAATTAATTAATAAGAGCGACCCAATAATTCCCAATAAATTATAACCGTTAAATTGACAGAAATTAACGATGATTAGGTTGGTTGTAAGGGTGGTAAACTTTTGTGGTGGTAAGTATATTCTGCCCCTTATAAAAACATATGACAAGAAAAATAATAAAAAAGATATTATGGGCCATGGTTAGTTTTCTGAAATGGAACATTGGGCCTATTCATAATTTTTTTATCACTTAATAATATAGTCTGAAGTTCATGCAGCTATCCAAATTAGCGATCATCTTAAGTGTATCCTCCATTCCATGTACCCAAAAAGTTCTGTACAATGTACATGTACCCATACCAAACTGTACGTGATTTTTAATTGATTGACAAACAGAAAAAGCAGTGAATTCTCCCTCCCAGGGTTTCCCCTTTTACAAATGAGCTACTGCTTGGTTTCCCAATACTGAAAAATCTGAATGAACCCCTCCACTACTCTTTAAGCTAAGCACTAAGCCCCTGTTCTTGACAACTCTAACCACCTAACCAACTCCGTAACTACTTAACTGATTTTTCTTAATTTCCATTGTTCTCCTGTCCTGGGTACTATCAATGCCATTTCCTTGATGGTCAACCTTATCCCCAAGGTTGAAATTTGGGAGTCCTAATGCATGAGAATTCCTGCTGTTCACCTTCCCCCTGTGCTTCTCCCTCGGGGTATTTCATCTTAACAATCTACAAAGATCATAACCCTCATACTTTTTTCTAGGTATTAGTGTAACTTTTTGTTGAGATATAAAATTATTAATATAGCCTCACCCAACAGCTTAAGCTTTTGAGTTGAATTGGTTCTTTACATGGTATCAGAGCCTCAGTGTACCGGGTTCGATCCTCACCGCCCTCCACTTTCTTTCTAGTGGAATTTCTTTCTTCGCACAGGTAGGTGGGCCTGTGCATCGTCCACTCTTCAAGCCCAGTGGGCTTTCGTGTGAGGGGGCGTGTTGAGATATATAAAATTATTAATGTAGCCTCACCCAACAGCTTAAGCTTTCGGGTTGAATTGGTTCTTTACACTTTTACTGTTTTACCTCTAGCGCATTGTGTTGTGATACTCCTTAGTACATCAAATACTTACCTAATGGGTTGTTAGATTATAACAGTTTATGGTTCATTAGCCAGACTAGTTAGATTACTTAGTGACTCATTGCCGAGTCACCTTTGTGCTCTACAAATAGAGCATGTGTCAGAGCTCAATGTAGCTTCACTCTTCTTCACATGTAATAACATTCAGAACTTCTCTCTCATCATCTCACTGATTTCTCTCTTTGGCTTCACACTCTTTCTCCTTCTTGCCTTGCATGGATTCTTCTCTGAATCTCAATATGGCATCAGAGCCCTCCTTTTGAGAGGCATGAGCTCTTCAACCTCGATGGCATGATAAACTCTAGGGCTCGGCAACTAAGATCTGAGCTCAAATCTATAAAAAAGGGTTTGAAATCAGTAAAGGAGTATCACGCACAAATCAAGAACCCGTGTGACTCACTAAAGGCGATTGGAAACCCAATTTCAGCTGAAGAGTACACTATATTAATTCTGGAAAAGAAAAGCGTTTGTGATATTAGTCGCTGATCTTGGAATGGAACTAAAGGCACACGTGCAACTGCTTCTCAAACAAAAAGAGTCCCTGCTCTCATACAAAGCAAGGTGCAATTGAAGATGATACTCTATTCCACGGCCAAAAAAACAGAGGCGAACAGAACATACCTCAGAGAAATTTTGCCTCCTCTAATGGTCAAAACAAAGGTAGAGGACGAGTTGGAGGAATTGGAGGACATTCTAATCGTGGCATAGGGCATGGGAGCAAAGCCAACGTGCAATACCAATTGTGCTTCAAGACTGGTCACGATGTTAGCTCTTGCTAGCATCGTTATGATGAGAACATTGTTCCAACTTTACCACCACCACAAAACTCTCAATTCTTTAATCAACCACAACCACAACCACAGAATCAATGTCCCTATTAGTAGTACATCAGACACACCAATTCTCAATTGCAAGCTCTAATGACAACACAACCAAGACTTCTACCTACACCTAGCTCAGTCCCTGTAATTGAGTGGCTCTATAACTGAAGCGCATCAAGCCATGTCACTGGAGGAGCACAAAAATCTTATGCAAAGTCATCAACTCCCTAGCTCTGATCAAGTTCTTATAGGCAATGGTCAAGGTTTGCCAATAACAGCCATAGGCTCTTAAGATTTTCTTTCTACTATTGATTCTAGTACTCACTTACTCCTCTAGAATCTGCTCTTAGTTCCTTCTATTACAAAGAACCTACTTAGTGTCAGCAAATTTGCAAAAGAAAATGTTGTATTCTTTCAATTTCATCCTCACGTTTGTTTTGTCATATCATAGGATTCACATAAGGTTCTTCTCCAAGGCACCACTGAACCTAATGGCCTTAACCGATTCCCAAACATTCAGTTGGTAAAGTCAAGTACATCAATAGCAGCTCCTAATCCCGATAATGTGTACACTCAGCCTTTTACTAGTAGTTTAGTCTTTAGTTTGTATACAAATACCTTAGTAAATTGTATATTCAATAATGACTGTAGCTGGGTCCAAACTCCAAATTTAATTTCTTAGTGGCCCAAGAAACAGACCCCAGTTGTTGGGTCCATAGCTGAAGCAGAAATTATATGGATTAAATCTCTTTTTCGTGTCTTGCAGCTACCATCATCCACACCTTAAGTCTTTTGTGATAATTTGAGTGTCATTGCTTTGTCTCATAATTCGGTACTGCATGCCAAAACAAAGCACATGGAACTTGATCTTCATTTTGTTTGTGAACGGGTCCTTGCCAAAGAACTATGTCTCTCATGTCTCTGCTTCAGATCAAGTGGCATATACTCTCTCTAAGGCTCTCTCACCCATCAAGTTTGAAGATTGAAGACACAAACTTAGGGTCCTGTATTCTGCCCTGCAGCTCCAATCCCCTTAAGTTTGAGGGGTAGTAGTATAACTTTTACTATTTTACCTCTGTAATGCATTGTGTTATGATACTCCAGAGTACAACGGATACTTACCTAGTGGGTTGTTAGATTGTAACCATTTACGGTTTATTAGTTAGTGACTCAATGCTGAGTCATCTTCGTGCTCCACAAATAGAGCATGTGTCAGAGCTTAATGTAACTTTACTCTTTCTTCCAATGTAATCAAATCACATTTTCTCACCTTCTCTCTGATTTCTCTCTTTAGCTTCCCACTTATTCACCTTCTTGCCTTGCATGGCTTTTTCTCTGAATCTCAATAATAGGTACCTGATGAAACCAAATGGTTGGCCACACTGAAACATCTACCCTATTCCTTTCTTTGGATATTATTCCTGATATGGCAGCTGAATAGCTCCTCTTTCATGGTGGGTACACCTACTAGCACTGGAGTTCGTTGAATGTCATGGAGCTCTATTCCCCTATACATTGGTCTTAGTAATTGGTTGGGCCAATGGCATTATTGAACAGGCCTTGATCGTTGAATCAAGCTAGGTAGCCCCACTCAGGCTGCCACAATGGACCATTTGGAAACACCCAGGTTATGTTGTAAACTTGACCTTAAAGCATGATCTTGAGATCCCGAGAGGAGTTCAGTAGCACCAAGGCAGTCGAAATCGAGACATGTGTGTGTGGGCGCGCGTGTATATAAATATACACATAAATCACTAAAAAAATTTAGTGAAACATAAATTGAATCAGCATAAGACGATCACAATCACATAAATGGGCTGACTAGAGCAGTAGCATAACAAAACAGTAAAAAAATATGTATTAGAAATTACTATATATCTATATTATTACTGTTTTATAAATATCTATACTAATACTAATTAATCGATAGTATAAATTGTAAATTAAATAAATAACCAAATTATTAATAATTTAAATGAAATATTATAATTATTCATATTTCTATTCTGCTTTTTGATATTTTTTAATATTAAATTAAAATTTAAATAAAATAATAATATATAAAAAAATAATCATTAACATTCATAATAAATATTCATTCAATATTTTAATTTTTTAATTATAATATACATTATATAGAAATTTTTTATTCTATATGCTTTCCAATATCATCGAAAACCCAACTAGTCCAATTCGACCATTGCCGGACCCATACAGGAGACGGGTCTCCCAACACCATTTTCTCCATTTACAGGATTCTAAATCAGGACATTTGAACAAACTCCTTACCATTTCAATCAGTTATTGTTGGTAATTCTTTTATTTCTATAGTAAATATACAATTATTAAAAAAAATTATAATATTATACATATACAATAGTCAAAGACCGAACGTTCCAAACCAGCACAAGCACAACATAAGAGAATCAAATGGGTTTGTGTTCCAGTAGCAAATGCAAGAAGCAACAGCAGGAAGCGATAATGGGCAACAACGTACAGCTTGAATCAGAAAATAGCACAAGCACAACGAAGAGAACGCAATGGGCTTCTGTTCTTGTTGAACCCGCAACAAAAGCGAGAAGAAACAGCAGGGATCAGCAGCAGATGCATCTCAGAGTTCTAAAAATAGGAACACAAATGGGTTAAAAACTGGGTTAAGGCCAGGTCTAGTGTCGGGTACATTGTGGGATTGCCCCGACCTCAGATCTCTCATGATTATACACAGCAATCCTATGCTATCCAAACAATTTGCAAACCAGCAAATGAACAGGATTGTGAGGCAGACTAAAACACATAAAATTGTGCAATCCTACAAGCTTAATCACAATTTTCAACCATGGGTAACACGCTGCTTCTCTTCAGTATCTCTGGCGGCCAGATTTATGAACTTTGTGACATAATTAGGATTGTGCATCCGCACTTAATATTTAACCCCAGACGTTGAATATCACAAGTTACTACTCTGAAATCCCCGATGATTGTGCCACCAAGATTATGATATCCTAGATATACTCATAAGCCAATACCGTTTGGCGCAAGGTGATTAGCTGTTCATATACGCTGCCCAAATTTCTTCCCCCAAATCTTTGTATCATAGACGCCAACAACCTTTCTTAGATCAAGTCCTGCGACTTCTTCCTAAAGCAGTGAACAAGTGCATCATCAACCTTGTAAAGAACCAATTCAACCCAAAAGCTTAAATTAAAGGGTGAGGCTACATTAATGGTTTTATACTTCTCTAACACGCTCCCTCACACGAAAGCCTACTAGGCATGGAGGGTGGACAATGCATAGGCCCATCTACCTGTGCTAAGAAATTCCACAAGAGAAAGTGGGGATTGGTGAGGATCGAACCCGTGACACTGAGGCTCTAATACTACGCAAAAAACTAATTCAACCCAAAAGCTTAAGCTATTAAGTGAAAGACCATCAATGGTTTATATACATCTCTAACACGCCCCCTCACGAGAGCCCACTGGGTATGAAGGGTGGACAATACACAGACCCATGTACCTGTGCTAAAAAATTCCACAAGAGAGAGTGGGGGGTAATGAGGATCGAACTCGTGACACCGAGGCTCTGATACCATATAAAGAACCAATTCAACCCAAAAGCTTAAGCTATTAAGTAAAGGTCCATCAATGGTTTATATACTTCTCTAACAAACCTTTCCTAGGTCAAGTCCTGTGTCTTCTTCCTCAAGAAGTGGAACCAATGCACCGCTGATCCTTCCATGTTTACAAATGCGAGTTCACTAACATATTCATTTTTATCTATTGCACCTCGAAGAAAATCTCTGCATGAGAAGTCAAACCCATCAGGTCAATGCCATAAAGTTTGGCTATTGAATCTTTCTTTCCCAAGACAGTGATTAATCAAAGAAGGCTCCGAATCATGCTCAGCGCTCTCTTTATTCAGTTGTGAACTTTTCGTCTAAAAGTGGGTCATTGATAGTCTTCTTCTACCTCAAAGCTAAGCCTTGTTTCTTCATCCACTTTCCAATACTTGTCAAGTTACTTCTATACCATGCATATTCTTCCGAATCTCCACCACACTAGAATCCAGAGAATGTAATTGCACTCCATGATTGCTGGTTGTTTTCCTCAAGAACACTGCCAATTTGTCCAAAGCTTCTATCCTCAATTCCATATAATTGCCAATAAGAGATTCGAAAAGTCAGACAACAATAGTGTTGACACAAGAGAAAGAGAGATGAGAGATAAAGAAGAGAGAGAAAGAACAGTCATGTGATGATAGATTGATTGACAAACAGAAAAAGAAGAGAATCCTACTTTCAAGGCTTTCCCCTCCTATGACCAAGCTACTGCTCGATTTCCCAATACTAACGGATCTGAATGAATCCTCTTCTACCCCTCTCCTACTATTTAAGCTAAGCCCTAAGCCCCTGTTCTTAACCTCTTAACCACCTAACCAATTCTATAACTACTCAAATTGCTTTGTCTCATTTTCCTTTACTCTTCTGACCTGGGACCCATCAACTTCAGTGATAATCCAATAAAATCCTAAAAATACAAGGAATAAAATTTCTATTAAGAAAAGAACCTCAGTATTTAAAACATCATGATGAACACGACAACACAGTTCCAAAAGATATCACAAGTTCATAACACTTCCTCTTGAACTGGTAGGAGATACACTATCAGTATTCTAATTGCTAAAATTTTGTTCCTGAATCTTATACACAGCTTTCGTATGATGCTAAAGGAGCAATTGGAGGGAGTCAATAAAAAGAAAAAGATCTTTCAAGATGAATTTTCCGTGATGGATTGTGACAAAGATAATTTAATATGTCCTTCAACCTTGGCACCTTTCTTTTATATGTAATATTTGCATATAATTACCTTGAATTGTAGAGAACTGTTGATAGCATCACTTACAAGCTCCCAGTTTGGACCCATATCATGAACCAGGACAACTAGAGCCTGCAAAATAAAGGAGAATAGAGATAAGCCTTGTCACAGTGATAGAACTAGAAATATCTATTCCAAAAAGGACATAGGAATAAATTAGAGATAGCTAATCAACTACAAACAACCTGCTCTTCAAAAAGTGACCAGGGGCTTCCAGAACCAGGCTGCCCAGCAGAAATCTGTAAGAATGAAAATAAATAAATCAGTATGGTGACAAATGAAAATTTGCAAGAACAAGACCATCTCTAAGTTCACACCAAAATTACCTTCAGGGATTTGGTTTTCCTGCCCCTATCTCGCCCACTAATGATTCTAATAAATTTGCTTGGATTGGGCATGTTACTCATTTGCGAAGCAGCTGGGGAGGGAATAGAATTAGTTATTGGAGTAATATTGTCAAAAGCATCAAGTGATTGCTTCATTGTCTTTGGCTTCTTCACATTATGATGCCCATACAGACCTTCAGAACAGGACAGTTAAATATGTAAAGCATGAATCGTAAACAAAACAAATTTCTAAATACATAATCACATTAAAAGGTGTCTTACCACCACTTCCATTGGATTCAAAGTGGTGACTATCCAATCTCTTCTTGTAATGATCCCTCTGCATTGTAAGGACATTAAGACACCATAAGATAAATATTGCAGAAAATATTGTGAATAAATAAATAGGAGAGGAAAAAATTAATGTTCTCCAAAGTCTAATCTAAAGCAACATTAAGAAAACAAAGATAAATATTGGGAATTTGGAAGTGGTCCAAGGCACACAGAATGTCATAATAAGTTTCTAATGTATCAATAAGAAAACAAAGATGGACAGATTCTTTCTATTGTACCAAAAACAGAAAATACTTTGGATCTGTTTTTTACCATACGTAACACAACCAGCTCCAACAACCCCCTTCCCAAGGCCAATATATATTTATATGGAGTTTAGAACTTAGAATGTTTACAAGGTTGTTGTATTTCTATTTCTAACCAATAATACAATTTCTGATGATTTTTTACTTTTAGAATCCTAAAATGGCTTGTACGATTTATTTGATAAGGTCTGGCTTTTTTGTTGTGCACAATCTAAAAGTATATAGCTTTTGACTGGGTGATCTTATTTTTGGAAGGGAACATAGCTATGCTGAAATATTATTTTTTTATATGCATATAATAAAACACTAACATTTACAAAAATAGAAAACAAAGATTTCAGCAGAACTTCATTCCCTTCCAAACAAAAACCAACCAGTTATATACTTTTAGATTGTGCACAACAAAAAAGCAAGACCCCATCATATAAATTTTACAAGTCATTTTAGAATTCTAGATGTCAAAAATCATCAGATATTGTATTATCGGTTAGCAATAGAAATACAACAACCTTGTAAACATTCTAATTTCTAAACTCCATATCTCATCTCGCCATTATTACCTCTTATATCCCCAGGTAACAACATCCAACAAGCTTATATAGTAGAAATACAGGCACCAAATTTAAAATGAAATAGGTACTATCTTCCCAATCTCAGTTCAGTTCAAAGAAATCAAAATTCATAATCTTCGACAATTTCTCTGACCTCCCCAAATTAGATTAGAGAAAATGGAAGCTTTCAATTTCCAATCAAGATTTGCATCCATTAAACACTTGTGCGGCTGTTCTCAAAAAGAAATAAATGCATAATTAACTGAAGATTGGCTAGTATGGAAGGGGGGTTAATTAATAAGCTTTCTTAACCATGCCTGCATGTTCAAAATCCCCCAAGTACTCTAAATCGGGAGAACTTTAAAATTCTCATAATTTCTTTCGTTTTTAATGTTTCTCATATTGTAGGAGATAAAACTATCTCCTACACACATAAAAATATGTGGGGCCTAATTTTTCTCTTTCTCTCTCTTCTCTTCAATGGGTCACACACTTTTATGCGTGTACCCCTTTTTTTTCTGCATGTGGTGGTTGATGGGTTACATGATAATCCCCCATTCCCCTCTCTTATGTAACCCCACTATCATAGCACATGATGTAAAGATTTCACATTAAAACAATATCATTTTAAAAACAGCATATTTATAATTTATGCCAAATTATACAAAGTTAGAAACTTAAGTTTAGTTTCATCTTGTCCAAAGGGGAAGATTGGCATCATGGCAAGGAAATTTTATTACAAAAAATACCTGTTCACTTGGAACAACAGAATCCAACTGCCATCCCTGATCATATGCAGAACCCTGTACAAATAATTGTTAGGCAAAGTGGAAACACATTTATCAAAAATAAATTAAAAAAAAATACAAATGTCTCAAAATGATAAAAATTTTGTTTACCAGAGTCTTGGGCTTCTTCTTCTTTGTTTTAACTGATGTTTCTCCACAGTCATAAGGTAACTGCTTTTCAAAATCTCCAACTGACTCAACCTCCACACTTTTCTGGATCTGTGATCCAACATGTAAAGGACTCTCGTCATCCTGAAAGGAATTGGTATCCCCGCTCGAAGCATCTGTCTTAGCTTGAACCTGTACTGCCCCAGTGACAACTGCAAAAGGACTCACAACTCTATTATGCCTAGAAGCAGTACGCATGCGTTTTGTTGGTATTGTCCCAACATTTAGACTAGCAGGCCTTTTTCCAAGTAGCATGGATGGCTGAGTTCCACTTGAATAGTGTGAGTAAGGCAAATCAGTTCCAACTTCACTAGACCTATGAGTGTAAGACTTTATCCTGTTTTTGTGTTTCTTGTGTACAGATTTTGATGATCTGCTACCCTCATAGACACCAGGCAAACGATAAGTGCTGGTTTCTCCTTCATCCTCATCGTATGCAATCTCTTCAGACCCAAACTCTACATATAAATTTAAAAATGAAAAACAAATCATCATAGATTCAAGACTGATCAACTATGCACATAAATAATCTAAATAGTCCCAACAGTACCTGCTGCAGTATCATACATAGATGTTTCAACTTCCTCTTGAATGCTACTACCAGTTTTCTGAAATATTTTATTTTATTAGCACCAATAAGTTAGAAACAAAACATATAACAACAAGGTTATCACCAAAATACCTTAAAATCTATAAAACTTAAACACCATTCATATGAAGCACTATACCATCCAGGAATGCATACGCTAGTATAATTAGAGCATATACGATCCTAAATTTACCTCACACTGTAGGAAATGAGATTCAACAGATTTTCTGTATGCATCCATGGCAGTAGGAGGAACTGTATAGAAGAGACTTTCCTGAATATTAAAAATACAGCATGCAAAAGGGGGTTAAAAAAAATTGATTATTATAACAAACTAATAGCAAAAGTAAACCACAATATCATCTAATAAATCATATTGAAACAGCCACATTAAGTGCACTTCAAAAACAGCATTTTGATTTAATTGACACAGTGAAAATAAACTTGAGAGAGAGATGGGTCAGCAACGTACAAAATTAATAAGCTAATCAAACAAGAATAAGGTAACTTGGTCCATACTTCTGTAAGATGATCCTCCCATGACATGTCAACAGTGCCAGAGTCAGATATCTTCTCAGGTGTTGTCGGTCCATCTGCTTGAGAGGAAATTCCATGAGATCTACTATCCTTTAAGAACCTCAAAGCATACATACGCACTTTAAGTGCCGCCTTTTCTCTGGGATTTTGTCCCTCCAAATATTTGCTTGACTCCTGGGCAAAAACACCAACACTCAAGCATCAGTAACAAATAGTTGATAATGTAAAAAAATTAGTTTAGAAAGTTAAAAAATAATCACACAAAAAAGTGTCCCAAATCACCTAGATCATAATCATAACAAAAACATTCAAATAATGCAATAGTTATGAACCTTTGATATGCAACTAACTAATGCAAAAAACAAGCTGCCGAAATCATACAAACATGCATTAGCAAGGATGACAACCATGCCCCCACACAAAAAGGCAAGAATATGATAATTAAAATTAATACACGAAGCACAGAGAATGAACAACTCTTAAACTAAATTTTCAAGTAATGCTAAAAAATTCAGACGAAGTCTCCAAATGCAAATAATAAGAAGATATAGTGCATTCCGAAATTTAGCATTCCAGTGTTAGGGCCTAAATAATAGGAATACCTAATTGCACCAAGCATAATAAAGTCCATCCATTATTGCACATTTATTTAACTCAACAGCCAATATATAAAACAAATCAACAATAAAACAGAACTCAAACAACAACACCATCTTTGCATATTTTATATAAAATTACCATGAAGAATAACATCTAAGTAGCTCTTTCAAGTGCGGTCACAAAATACATATCTAAAGCAAAACACATGTTATCAATAGGAAAATTTTCTGTAACATCATTTGACTCCGAAAGGAATATTTTCTTGACACAAACTAATTAAACAAACTAGTACTCATATAACAATGAAGTCCTATCACCACATTGGCCAAAGCAGTGGCCAATAGAGAAGGATCACTTTTTTTCTTGGATGAAATAAAAGGTCAAAGTAAATAACCAGCACCATATCAAAATTTCTCCTCATGTCCCCAGAAGCTTCAATTGAAACAACTTTCCCGGATTCAACTGAACCACCAATGCAGTTACGGTCAGGAACATCATTGTCAAGAAGAAGCTCAACAGAATGCCAAAACTGCATGACAGCCTTTGCCATGTTGTGAGACAAAATTTTCATCCCTAAATGCTTGTTTTGTTTTTCAAATCTTAACCGAGAAGTAAAAGATGCCTGATGACACAATTTTGCAGCAGCAGTTATCTTCCATAGACGCTCCTACAAACACATTTAGGAGTGACAAAAGAATGTATTAAAAGTCAAATATCACTTAAATTTAATAAGGATTAGCATTCTTGATGTCCTTAAAAGAGAAGGACCCCACCACAGAAGTGAGGGGAGAACAAGGAGTCACTAGGGGGACTAGAAAATAAAACCTGTGCAAAATCATTTGCCAACCATGCCATTTCCTCAAGGACAAAACCCCAATGAGACATTTGGTGGATCTGTGTTGGTAACGTGCGAACAGATAATTGTGCAATCCTCTTCCGCTTGACCTGTTTCACATATGATATCAGAACTTTATAGTTTACTGGACAAACACCCAAAATTTATGAGCAAAACAGTCACTAGAAATAAAAACAAAAATTGAAGACCTCAATAATTCGAGCCTCTTCTAAAATAGAATCTTCATGAGCCTTGTCTGCTAACTTCAACTGGTGCATAGAACATGGTTGACAGTCAGACGCAACAGTAGTAACCTTTTCAACCAGAGCAGTGTGAAGAGTTGCTGAAAGTGATACATCCGAAGGAACTTGAAGCCTTTCACCGCCGTCTTCTCTGATAGAATTGGAACGATCCACCAAGACAACATTTTCCTCTTTATCAGCTTTTGATATGGTACTGTCATTGTGATGCAGTCCCTTACTATTGGAAGAATCCTTCACCACATTTTGCATGCAAGAACTATTAGTATGGATGTCTTCCTCAATTTTGACCATACTACCACTACCAGAATGCTTTTGATAACCAGCAGTAAGTTCATTGTTAACAGTACCATCACTTTCACCAGTGTTGATCTTACTCTTTTCTTTTACAACTTCACAGCCAGTTAAATATAGTTTCTTCTCAAATTCTGATGTTTGTTCCATAGCATTTCCATTTGCATCAACATTCTTTGTAATAGTACACATATCACTATCGTTATTTACATCTCTAGCTAAAATAGTTTGTGTGCAGGAGGACTCCGAGTCAAAATTCTTCATGCCCACTGCAGCACTGCTATTGCCTTCATTTGGTACACCTTTCCTGTCTACTTTAATATTGCCAAACCCATTTGGCTGACCAGAACAAGATTCATTTCCAGGTTGTGTAGTAGCTACACAAGGTGAGGGCTCAATATCACATGAGGCTCCTGGGTCCCTTTCTTCAACCGCGTTAGCTTCCCCAGAAGCCGAGACAGGTGGTTTTTTTACAGTATCATCATGAGAAGGTAGAATACATTGACCTTCTTTGAAGTTTCTATTCAAGGTAATATCTAATTTGTCTTCAGGAATGCTACCACTGCCACTAGCTGTTTGATGAGTACGGAAACTAACCAATTCATTATCCAGTAGATTATTAGATATCGGTTCTTTACTAAGTATCTCACCATTTAAACTAGCAGGCTTTGGCTTAGACAAAGAAGGCACATTGTGGTCCTTTTGTTTGTTTGTATCAGATATTAATCCCTTCCCATCCCTTGAACCCCCCCGAGGACCATGATTTGGTCTGGACCTCCTTCGAGAATATGGACGGACAACAGCCGAATCTTCATTCTCCTTAGCATTTTGACTCCCACCAATTTGAGAAGACTGTTCTGATGGAGCAATATTATTCCTTTTTTTTGAATGCAGAGACCTTTTTTCACCTTCAGGCAACTCATTCTCACCATCAAAAAGTAAGAGGTTATCAGCAGTGTTTGGTTCACTGAGAGAAGGAGCCCCTGGTCTAGCACTACTGTCAACAGAGTCACCATGAGGGGAGGCAGTCAACACAAAACTACCTTTTGCTTCACTGAATCACATTGGAAAATAGAACAAGTGAAAAAAGCAATAAAGCATCATTAAGCGAATTAATACACAACAGATATCCATAAACAAGTAGCACATACAGGTGATAAAATAAAGGGAAACAAGAATAGAATACCCAACCTGGTCACAAACTGCTCTTGATGCTGATCAGTGAGTGATGTGGACTGAACACTAACTGAAGCAGCATTCCCTAACTTAAAGTCCAGAGGATTCCCGCCCTGCAATTACAAAGCACGGGTGATCATCATTTACATAGAAGTGTTGTTTACCAGAGTGCTTAAGATCAAATCTTTCATACTTTTTCAAGAAATTCTAGCTCCCTTCTTCTTTCTTCACGAAAATCAAACTCCTGTCTGTTATCAACATGCATGTGTTATTTTTTGTGCAGAAGATAACATCGGCACTCGAAAAACACAACCAAACAAATAATGCAAGTAAACAAAGAGTCTTCCCATCACCTGAGCTCTGCTTGAGCCTTCTGAATTGCTGCTCGGCGCGGAGAGGTTTTCAAACCTATACCAACTCCACCGTCAACAACACCTCCCATGGAATCAACCTCAGCATTTACAAGGAGAGCAGATTCTGAGTTGCATCCATGCATTCCCACCCTTAAAATCTACGAGCTTCACTTCCCATCTATCAAACGATCAGTCAACTTTGTAAAGAAAAGAGGGTAAATAAGACACAGATCCAATATACATAGAAGCTCCTAGGGCACAAAACTTCCTCGCCGGCCAAACATTAGTAATGTTAACAATATTTGGCAATCAAAGCACCAGACACACAGACATTAACTTCAAATACACACACAGAGACATATAAAAGAAATGTACTTTGAAATAATTAGTCTGAAATAGGTGACCTGCTTTTCAGCAAGATTTAATTCAGTATTTAAAAAGTTCCCACAAATTAAAAAGTCAACTCAACTCTCTATGCCAGGGTGTTAATTAGGATGTCTAAATGACAATCTTGAAAACAAGGGTTGCAATGTTCCATATTGATTAAATATGAAAGGGGAACAGGTGTACGAAACATAGGTTATGCAATTATTATGTATCAGGAAAGAAAACATTTGAATCGGGTGTATATTTCCAAGCTTTCAATATATAAACACCCTTACACTGCAAGCCTGCCTATCCTCATGTTATTATTAAATTAAATAATACAATACACTTCATTAGAAAAATGAGCAAGCAGATGATGATTTGAGAACATTTTGTGGATCAATATCATGCACAGTACTACCGTTAGGAATCTTTCAATAATTATACACTTGGTATCAATTCAATATATTCATCAAATGATAGAGGATCTATCACAAAAAGTAAA
Source organism: Gastrolobium bilobum (assembly GCF_033153095.1). NCBI lineage: Eukaryota > Viridiplantae > Streptophyta > Magnoliopsida > Fabales > Fabaceae > Gastrolobium > Gastrolobium bilobum. The sequence goes on from NW_026896211.1 coordinate 118,336, forward strand.
AATAAAATCCAACCAAACTCATTTGGTAATAGAAACTTGCATGTGATAATTTAGTTCCTTTATACTAATTGCTCATGTACCTTATCAGTCAAATAGATATTTCCATTTCTATTACAATTGAGCTTCAGACATTACTTTAGCATTGCAAAGGATATCTGCTTCCACTAGGTAGGTAACTGACATGTGATAAGAACTCCGCATAAGCCACAAGTTATATTACTTTCAAAAGATATGTAACCTAAGTAGAAAAAGTGAAAAACAGAGTTCATCTTTTTATGAAATCAACAAAAAATTTCAAACAACATGCTAGCAAATTTCTGCAACACAATGGATTAAAGATCATTGTTATGCTTTCCATAAGGCACCGGATTATATGAATCACTTAAAATATAAGAAGAATGTCCAGGTAGAAAGCAAAAAGGCAGCCCTCCTCCCCAAGCTATAAATGATTACACAGAAAGAAAAATCCACGACCAGAGAGTAGAAGCAAACTAGCAGCACACCACATACAATTTAGAAAGATACCAACTAAACTTATAGCAAAAACCTAAAAGCTTTGGTAGTTAATACGTGAAGTACTAGTCACTATACTTGTCAAAAAGTATATTTGGCAACTATTGCATGCATGAAAAGGTTGCCGCCAACGATTCCCTTCAAATTTTTAAACTGTCATCACCAGACACATATTTAAGCTTCAAATTACTACCTCCCCACTTAAACATTCGCATTCTGATTTGTTTCCCGATAAGGGTTAAAAAAATTCCCCTCCTTTAACAACATATTAATGCAGCAGCCCGTAAACAGACACAAACTCCAGGTACAAACCCAAAGCCATTCCATTTCGACACAATGCATAACACAGTCGCAACGAGAATCAACGTTGCACAATTCGCCCAAAAGTTTAAAACCCTAACCACACCCATTTCCACGGAATTTCCCCAATTCGTACAATTCTAGGGTTTCAGGGAATGCCAATAAAACAACAATTAAGCCAAGAAAAACACCTGAACGCGCTAAAGGGTCGTCGAAATTGGAAACTAGGGCACAATTCAAGGCCGTCCCACCTCAAAATTCTTCTCTCCTAGGGTTTTGGAAAAGGGGGCTTCCCTTTGTTCAACGGAACGATGGCGAATTTGCCCTAAAACCTAACGTTGGGCAAGAAATGTCAGCCATGGAAGATGGGTTCCCTCAGCGTTGGGTATGGAAGCGTGGCTGGAGCAATTGGGGTCGTGTTTCTCTCTCTATAAGTTGAAGAAGAAGGGTTGGTTTTGTTTATTATTGTTGTTGTTGTTGTTCGTGTTCGAGGTGAGAGAAAGGGGAACTATGCGACCTCTGCTAGAGTGGTGTGGGCTTTGGGGCATGAAGACGACGACGCACAGAGAAGGTGGATTTTGAGAAATTGGACGTACATTTTGGGCTTTTATTGCATTTTTCTTTCATGAGATGTGATTAAGTCAAAATTAGCTTTAATGGTTATAGTTTTTGTTTGTTTTGTGATGATATAATTAGGAGAGAGGCTTTGATCATTTGATTTGATTTTGAGGAAGATGGTGATATAATGCAAGTAAATTCCTTTGTTTGTTTTTTTTTATGTAATTTAGGTTCTTGTGTGCTCGAGATGATCTTTTCAAAACTGATTTTGAGTAAAGTTTAACAAGAAAATCGTTATGTTTTATTATACTTCATTGGAAAAATAGTTGTAAAGGATATTCATTTTAATTAAAATTATTGTCTTTTTTTTTTGGTACATAAAATTATTGTCTTTTATTTAAGGGAAAAGTTATATTTACAACTTATTTTCGTTTATAACTTCTTACAACCATTTCGTAACCGTTGATTTCCGCCAATCAACGGTTAAGATTTTTGCAAATCAAATTTATTAATTAATTATTAATTCACAATAAATGACAATCGTTGATTGACACAAATCAACATTTAAATTATGATTGTAAGAGTTTGTAAACTATTTGGGTTGTAAATATAACCACTCCCTTTATTTAATTTTTAAATTTAAAAAAGTCTCACTTTCTTGCAACGTGATTTTTGTTTTTCTCATCATAAAACATAATAATTTTGACTAAAATGACACAATTTTATGATATAGGTAAACTAATCACGTACTTTAAACACAGTTTAAGAGAAGACAAACGCTAATCACATACTTTATTAGTAAAACAAAATATGTTTTAGAGTGTTCGTAATTATTGTGATATATCATCTTTAGGAGATATTCAAATTGGTTCATAGCTTCGCGACTAGCCTAATTGTGGCTGGATCCCGAGATTAAGATTTTAAACCCCTCCCAGAAATAGTACCAGAGAAGATCGAACACATTCTCTAACCTAATACAATTTATAACCTTCATTTCAATGACTTTTTTAGCCCTGAGCTACAAATCTAAGAGAATTGTGGTTTAAGGTTAAGGCTAATACCATATTAACCATAACTAGTTGATTATTTTTTTACACGTGTATTTTCTCTCACACGATATTTTATTCTTTTCTTACTCTCAAATAATTTTGCTCTCTTTTCTTACTCTTTCTTGGCAACCAAATGCTTCAACCCCAATTATTAAGTTTCTTTAACCCCTAATTTCTCTCTCGCCAACGAGATTTGCACATAGTAAGTATGCAACACTTTTTTCCTCCCCTTTCTCTTTCACAAGTTATGTCTTTGTAATGAGCTAGATTGCTCATTGTGTGGTATGTTGAGGTAAATCCTTGTTTTAGAGGCAAATCCATAACTATATAAGTTAATATTATGCAAATTATTTGTTGGAGGATACTATAAAATTATATTAATTGTAATATTTGCTTTTATCTAGCATTCAAGATATTTAATTATATTTTTTAATACTAATTCTACTTTCAATTATAGGGTTTGTCCATGTATTGGTTAAGCGCATGTTCTTTTTTATCGTATAACATGGTCATGTCTAATATATTTAAGGATTAGTGTTCTTGAAAGTGTGCAAAGGTGGACTTTTTATCACATAAAGATCACCAATGTATGGTAAGACATGAATTTTTCATGTCCATAACGAGAAAAAATGCAACACTTGCATTGACCATGCATGCATCCCCATGGAAACAAAAACTCAATAGAATTTATGGGAAGACATAAAGCTCGTACTTTTGGCTCTTTAATGCAAGAAACTTTTTCTTGTATGGTTGAATTTCTTCAAGCTACTCTGATGGTGATCTACATTGTCTCTGCAATGGCAACGATGAATGCTTCACTTGTAGGGTTGAATCTCTCCAAGCTCCTCTAACAAAGATCAACACAATCTCCGCAAATAGCAACGAAGAATGCTTCTTCTTGACTCCCTGCAACCTTGAGTGATTTTTAGGCTATAGAACAAGGTACGAACTCAAGTGTTTTTGGATGATAGAAAGAGAGAAAAAAAGAAGGAGGCACAAAGGCAAAGGGAAAGGGTGAGGATTTGGAATCAAATTCAAAAAGGTTAGTGGAAAAAAAGAAAGGATAAACTTGTTTATGTAATGATAGTACCGTGCATCCTTGTGAGTAATGGAGAAGGATGGAAGTTAGCAAGTAGTGGTTTTAGTTGATAAATTATTAGTGATATTGTATGTTAGTAATATCGCTAATATATTAGTGATGTTGTTGCTAAATGAAGCATTACTACAAGTCTTTGGACTTTTTCAAAAACCAACCTATCATAAGTGAGGACAAGTTAATACGATAAAGAGAATAATGAACAATAACATAACTTTATTCCACTAGGTGGTATGGAGTTAAAATATAACATCAAATTACACTAACATTTATTTCTCTCTACCATGTCATAAGTAACCAAAAATTATGAATCATGAAAGTGGACAAATGAGCGCAAAGTTCTACTAATTATTGTGTGCGCCGCAGGAGTATGTTGCATATACTATTAATAAGAAAAACCAATCGGTGGATGACAATATCCAATATTAAATGACTAGTGGATAAACAAAAGCATATTTTTCAGTATAGATTTTTTGGATAAATTGTAACATCTGAAAATTTTCTCCAAATAAATGTATCTATTCTGAAAACACTTTGAATAAGATGACCAACATGAAGTAGAAACACGACACCAATTGTTAGGAATATGGCTTCCATACTCAAGAGGGGATGAATTGAGTTTTAAATTTTTTTCGCAAAAGCCCCATTCTAGTTTCTAAATAATCATTTCAAGCAAACTTTGATATATGAAAATTTAATTAATACATTCAAACAATCTATAACATATAATATAGGGATCTATTAATCTCATGTTGCATGAGATAATTATCTCATGCAACAGAGACAAGATAATGGGGTCCACCATTTGTAAAAAAAATAAAAAATAATATGGACCCCACTACTTTATCTCTGTTGTATGAGATAATTATTTCCCTATAATATATCTTAAATATAGAATATATGCTAGCATATACAAGATATCAAAGAAATAATTAAAGTGCTAAAAATAAAGAGTTTAGAGTTTAGAGGATTACAAACACGATATATCATGGTTCGGTCACCACCACTTGTGAGCTACGTCCAGACTGAAGCCACTAATGGTTAAACTTCATAGGTTCTTGATAAACCGCTACAATCTTTCAAGACTTCAAGTTCTTGGATACCTTACAACCACCAAGTTTAAGGGTACTTGGCAACCTTTACAATTCTCTTCAAATTTCCCTAGATATTTGGCTACCTTTCAAACTTAATAGGTTTCACAACCCTTTCAACTCATGTCTGCAAGAATAAAATGTTTGAATAAGGATTTACAATCTTGAAGTGTGGATAATATAACTTGAAGTAATATGGGTATATGAATTTTCAAGACATGAGCTTAAATATGTATATCTTTGAAGAGTAAACACCATTTTTGGTCCCTAACAAAAAACGCGGTCCCCACTTTAGTCCCTTACAAAAATAAATTAGTCAGTTAGTCCCTAACAAATTCAAAGCGAACCCATTTTGGTCCTTTTGAGGGACTAATATGGGTCTTTTTTGAATTTGTGATGGACCACAATTTCAACTAAATGGGTCCACTTTGAATTTGTTAGGGACCACGTGTGTAGCGGCTTGTCTGACATTAAGGACACAATCACGTATAGATAGGTCATCGGATGTGTTCCACACACGAGTGGAAATGTGTTTCTCCTGCAACGTGAGTGAGGAGAGAACAGTCGGATGGACCAAGGTCCATGAAACTTTGGTGTGGGTCGTGCTGCTCCATGGATCTATTTACAACACAAATTATATTACAATTACAACATTATAATATATAAAAAATAAATACTACTTACTAAGAAATAAATAAAAATCAAACATTATTTAATTATTCTATAATCCATAAATAAATAAATATTAATAATAAAAAATAACAACATTAATATACATAGCACAATTAATATAATTAAATAATACATAATTTTATTAAATAATGCATAAATAATATGACACAATTAATATTATTAAAAAATAATATGATACAATTACTAATTCCTCTAACCTAAGTTGTCTACCTATAAATAAATAATATTATTAAATCTTATCAAATATTGCATAATCAAAATTATTAAATACAAAATTTAACAACATTAATATTAAAAATTTCTAACCTACATTTCAACCTATAACTAAATAATGCATAATGAACAATTTATTGAATACAAATTTTAACAACATTAATATACAATTCTCCTACCCTATGTTTTCAACCAATAACTAAACAATATGGCACAATTAATATTACTACTTAATGCATAATTAAAAATTATTAGATGCTTGTTATAAAAAAAAAAAATTATTAGATGCTAAATTTAACAACATTAATATAAAAATTTTATAACCTAAGTTTAAGCCCTATAAATAATATCAAATAATTAATATTATTAAATAATACATTAATATAAAATACTAAACCTAATAACATTAACATATATATTCTATCCTATTTGTCACAATTGTGTCTTCTAACCTAAGATTTCATCCTACAAATAATAATTAACATTAATTAAATAAAACTAAAAAGCTGTAAAACAAATAACTTGAGAAATTACTAACCTTAAATGTAGAGAGAAAGACACAATGAGAGAGAAAAGAACAATGAGAAAGAGATAGAGGAGTTGGGTGGGCGTGGGGGGGGGAAGGGGATTATAAAGGCTGCCAAAAGTAGCCGTTGCACCAAGTTCGTTGCCCACCCCAGCGAACTTGGTGCATGTCTGCCATGTCGTTACATGTAGTTCGTTGCAGTGGGCAACAAATTTCATTGCATGTCTGCCACGTGGCGTGGCAGGTTAAAACGTGCAGGGGCATTAATTGAACCAAGTTCGCTACCTGGAGTTGCGAACTTGGTGTCCACTAGGAATGTGACACATCAGCAAACTGAGTTCGCTACAGTGCTCAGCGAACTTGCCCACGTGGCATATTGGAAAATAACACTATTCGCGTGACATTTAAGTAAAAAAGATGGAGAACATGAGTGACATTTTGGTCACTGATCTGGATAAAATATAATAGGCCCATAGGAGGCCCAAAGACATATAACGAAGCCCAATCCCCTGAGGGCCCGGAATTCGGCACGATGTCCACCATAGCGCATAACGCGACGCGATGCACCCATCGCGCATGAAACCGCCCAATTGCATAATTTCAGAAATAAGGAAACTATCTCAAGAACTAGTACGAACCCACCACACATTTGTACTAATAAACAAAGGACAGCACCATCTCGTCACTGCTCTATCAAAGTAGCCTGACATTAAGAGATAAGGCTATTAAGGCTCTAGCCAAACCTGCAGCCCAGAAATGGCCACTCAGAGTTCATACCGTCTTCTGAAAGCGGCATCAGAACCACTATATAAATAAAGGGTACATGCCCATGTATGATAATCTAATTCAGTAAGAATACACATATACCTGCAACTGATACTGACTTAAGCATCGGAGTGTCATTGCAGGTGCCCTGGAAGAACCCGCACAGTTAAATTAGGAAATTAATTATTATAATTATGATATTAGGAAATAATTCCATAATTGACCTTGAATGATTATGAGAGAGCTTACATAATTATATTAAGTGATTAATAAGTTTGAAAGTCGCTTTTCTGACGAAAAGTGCAGATACCGATTCTGCTTCTCAGTATAAATGCGCACCGATGAAGAATCCCAGAAAATTATGAAAAGTATTTATATATCACTAGAATAATATCTTGGACTAGTATAACAAGTTTGGAGTCGAAATAATGAGAATTGACGTCAGTACCGATACCGGCTACGTAAAAGTGCGTACTAGCAAAGTGCTGCGAAAAATAAAATAAAAGTATGAAAAATTCTAGAAAAATGGCTAGGTTCAGAATCCAAAGTTTGGGATTAAAATGATAAGTGTAGCTATTAGTCCTAATACAATGTGATTAAACTTAAACGGGCTATAAATACCAATTTTACACAGAACCCTAGGCCATAATGTGCCTCCTACGTGAAATTTCTGAGGTGTTGTGCTCTCCTTCTTGCCACCACCCTTCCCCTCCTTTGGAAACCTCAAGAGGACACATTTCCTCTTGATTTCCTCACAAGAACTACACGTTTGAGAGAGCATAAGCTTTGAGTGATTGAAAGGTGCTCCATTTCTTAGTTGAGCTTCTGTGTTGGTGAGGTTTAGAGGGCTGAGTTTTTGAGTTGGGTTGTGGGGGTCATCTTCTTGGCATTTGGAGCTTCAAGAATCCATTGTTATGGGGAAAGGACCTTGCTTGAGTGCCATTTTCGTGGTCCCTTGAAGTCAGAACCTTGGGACTGACTTGTGAGCTACAAGAGCACTTGTAGCTTCTGTTTTGGAGCCTTTGGGTATGTTCCTTACCTTTGATCATGAGTTTCTTAGATAAAAGTTGAGTCTTGGCATGTAAAAAGAGATGAGTAGGTAACCAACATGAACATTAACCTAAATGGGTATAAAAATGCATGCTTGGACGTTGATGTGTTAAAGATTGAGTCATGCATGGATATTTTCGCAAAATGCAGAAACTGCATTCTGTCGCGAAATATCCGGATATGATATCCCGATATTGATATCCGGATATGGCCCGAAAAATATTCGGTTATTCTGGAAATTTCGTGTTAGTCACTGTTCTGTTCATACAAAATGGTATTTTGGTAAGGGCTTATTACAAAAAAAAAAAATGGTATTTTGGGTTTGTGGACCCATGATTGATGGAGTTGAACCTCTGTAATGATTAAACTAAGTCAGAATCAATTGAATTAAGAGTTTGTGGCTTTGGGAGAAGCCTAATGGCATGTACGTAAAAGGAAAACATTGTTGTTATGTCATAAACTTTTAGATTATTAATATTGATATGATTGCTGGTCTAAACAGATTGTGATTGCACTGTTTGGGGACCTTGGGCTGTTGTGGATTCTTGACTTGGAATTGATAGCTTGCGAGGTAAGCTTTCGTATCCTCGGTTTTTCCCATGTTTGGTTTCACCATACCTCATGGAGGGATGGTTTATATGCAAGGTGTGCTTTTATGAAATATTAATTTATTGAAATGCTATTGAGCTGTTAAGTGCAAATGCCTTATGATATGTATGTAGTGTTCCACCTAGATAGTAAGCCTGAGTATGTAGCGTCATACAATATGGTGATCATGTGGGTGGGTACAAGTAGCGTCTTGTACTACTGTGGATGTAGACGTATGCAATTCCTGCATGTTCTCTCGCTAGTAGGATTCTGACACGCATTGCATAATTATATGCTGCATTGCACAGATTTTGGAAGTTATATTGTTTATTGTTTTAGAACTTATATTACACATGTAAGTGAGCTTGGGGTAGAGAGATCCTTGAGGACCCCTTGTCTTACTGAGATTCCTTTTTAGGGATCTCACCCCACGTTTGGGGCACATTTTCAGGTTCAGGTACCTCGGAGGTTGATACCTCTGGCGGCAGGAGGCCGGAGCTTAGTTGACTGATGTATGCATGTTTATGTTGATCTGCTTGGATGCTTATTTATGTTTTATTGTCATTATATTGTTATTCGAGCTGAGACTATGATGGGCTTTGTTGCTTTCTTTGGTGAGCATGGAGATTGTCCATGCCACATTGATTATGCTTTGTTTATTTAGACTCGTGTTGTATAATGAATCAGGATTTTGTCCAGACTACGTGCTGTGGTTCCGTGACTAGATACACATTCATATATGAGGTATTCCAATTAGTTATTTATTGCAATTTACATACAGGCGATCTTTTGAAAATGAATTAAGTAATCAACTTGGTTAATAATCATGACGTCATAATTGAAAAGGAAAAGTTAGCTTCCGCATTTAATTAGCTACGCCATTACCATTGTATGTTAATACACCGGGTGCACACGAGGTGTTACATTTTATGGTATCAGAGCACTTTCTAGGGAAAAAGCCTGTATGTATTGCAATAACTTAGGATGTCTTGTTATGCGTTCCTGTCTTGTGAATTTCTCTTTGGGTTTGCCTATGATAATGCTTGTGTGATCACATTGTATGGGCTTGATCAAATCATCCTTTGTGTAACATGTGCAGAGTTACGGCGCCTTCTAGGAGAACTCGGGAGACGAATGAGGATCAACCTGATCCTATCCTGACTGCATTAGCTGAGATGCAAGCGGCTAGACAAGTCGAACAGGAGGCCACTAGAGTGGCCAACCAGGCTATGATGGATGTCATTAGAGAGGCAAACCGGAAAGCCATTGATGTTGTATTATAGGCGAACCGACTGGCGTATAAGACCATGGTACGGGTCGTATCAGAGGAGATGAGAATTGGCTGTAATGACGGCCAACATCCTCCGTTGCCACCACCTCGGTCCCCACATCAGTTTGGGAATGGAGTTAGAGGGATACTGGTTAGGAGTGAATCCTCATTGCTTAAGTGCATCAGGTGTGGAAAGACTCATAAGGGTACTTGCGGGCAAGATCAAAAAATATGTTTCAAATGTATCCAGCCAGGTCACCTTGTCAAAAGATGCGTTATGAAGGCGGAGCAAGCAACAAGGGTACAAATTGTTACAGGGTGTCAAATGGAGAGGATAGCTGGATCAACATCTAAAGACTTCGATACCTACAGTCAGCAGGGCTGTGATTTCGAGAAGGTTCGTGTGAACCACGAGGCAAAGAAGGTCAAAGAATCTGAGGCGAGAGGAACTTGTGGTTCCACCAATTGGAAGGTTAGAAAATTTGGGGGCAGAGGTAAAGGGAAGTAGCTACAGGCAAAGCAACTGTCCAACAAATTCAAGAGGACTACTACTCAGGCAGGCAACTTTGCTAGATCTTCGACTATCCCGAAGTGTATAGGTTGCGAGAAGGAACATTTGGGACGTTGTGCTTCGGGTGAGCTGATATGCTTCAAGTGTGGTAAAGGTGGGCACATTGCCAAGGATTGTTTTACACCCGTTGCTAGTGCAACAGTCGTCCAAGATGTTTCACTTCAGATGATTCTTGCACCACTAGAGACCGATCGAGTTCATGCGTTCAATCATTCACAGTCGGACAGAGCTCTGCACCTTGCGAAAGGTATAACTCATGTTGGAGATACTTTGGTGATGTATTGTTTGACTTAGGGACGACACACTTATTTCATTGCGAGTCCAATTGTTGTGGGGCTAAACTTGCCCATAATTGAGCTTCCTCCATTTCCGAGGGTTATTACCACTACGGGAAAGAAATGCGATGCTTCATCTATTTATCTGGATGTGGTATTTTCGTTGGATAGCCGAGACTGCGTAGCAGATCCTATTTGTCTACCCAAGTCAACCTTGAGATCATTTGGGTACAGACAGACTGTCGAGAAATTATGTGTTGAATGATTGTGATTGCATAATATGATGTATGAATTATGTTTATACATTGAATATTGTATTGAAGTGTTTGATAATATGACCTGAGGAACTAGGTTGATTGAGTGGGTTATTGGCCATAAGTGTATTGTGGACTTTTCCGGGAGGGGATGTATCCGAAGAGGTTGCCTCTGAGGAGTTCCATCGGATGCTCAGTTGATGTGTGATTCATTGAGTGGTCCTTGTGTACGAGGTATACAGGAGGCTGGTATGTCTAATTGTTCTTTGGCTGATAATCTATGTCAGGGGCTTTCCTTTGGGGATTGGATCCTAAGAGTGTTGACTCTTGGAAGTCCCATGAGGGCACCGAATTGAGTTTGACTCAGCAGGTGGTTTGGGTGCACGAGGTGGACAAATCAATCAATTTTAGTTTGCCTCATGGTATAATAATACATTAAGAGAATTAAAATATGAGTTTAAACTCTCTAAACACCAAGTGGTGGGATGAGTAAAATATACGAAGAGTGGCATGCCAAGTTGGCATGATAGGTAAGATGCCTTATGGCGTTACATCTTGTGATGGTGCTTTATTTTAAAAATGTATGAGAAGTTAGCTTATTGCTGGTGAGTGAGGAACACTCTCTAGTCAGGTTTGTTGAGAATGTGAAATTCTCTTTAAAGAGTTAAGTATGTAACACTTGAACTTTGTGGCAAGGCAACGCGCGATCTTGTATATGCGAGTCAAGTGCATGTAAAGTTAGTTTTATGGGTTGAGTGGTCTCCATGAATCTAGGTTAATATGTAAATTATTGATATGTTTCATATGTAGTTGACATGTTAACACCATGGATAGTGCTAAGCATGAAATAAGTACGATAAATTGTGGTAATGTATCAATGTATTTCACCTTTATTGACTTTCGATTTTGCAGATGCCATGAAGATTGAGGTATACGATTGTATGGAGTATTTGATTTATTATGTTATTGGAATTGAGAATTTTGCAGGTGTACGTGAACTAAGGTACGTTACTATGTGAATTAGCATGTTAACTAACAAGTATTGATTGAAATGAACATGATTATGATTTCGTACTGTGAAAGGAATATGATTTTATTTTGAGAATAATGATTTATAAAATTGTAAGCCAAGTTGAGGTTAGAGTCATGGAATAGGACCTAAACTCACCCAAGTTATTGTGAGGAATAGAGTATGTGGGGTCAGGTCACCTCTATTGATAGAATGACTGGTGATCCCAGAGAATCGAGTGACGATTTTGATGTTATTGAGAAGTTTCGAGATCTGATAGTGACCTCTTTATTTGGGGGTGCACTTCTCGAGATGAAAACGATGAGAGTTGAAAATGAGCTGATGGAAGAGATCAAAGAGGCGCAAGTGCAAAGAGGGTGCCTGGATTATGTGAAGAACCAAGATGGTGTGTCTTGGAATAAAAAAGGGTTGCTAATGTCTCAGATGAGGACTGTAATTCCTCGAGGTCCTTTGACCGCGCGAGGGGGTGGGGGTTGATAGAGGCTCATAGGGACCAATTCACTGTCCACCCCGGAGCCACAAAGAAGTATCAAGACTCGAAGAGAAATTCTGGTGGCCGGGTATGAAGAAGGACATAGCGGTATATGTGTCCAAATGTTCGAATTGTCAGAAGGTAAAGTTGAACACCAGAAACCGCCTGATAAGTTTCAACCTCTTGAGATACCACAGTGGAAATAGGAGAGCATTTCCATGGACTTCGTAGCGGCCTAAGACTCAGACTGGTTGTGACTTTATCAGGGTCATTATGGACAGATTGACTAAGTCTGCCCATTTTCTTCCAGTAAAGGTGAGCTTCACTACAGAGCAGTTGGCCAAGCTCTATATTCGCGAGATTGTGAGGCTTCATGGGGTGCCCGAGAGTATCATCAGTGATAGGGACCTGAAGTTCACATCTCGGTTGTGGGAGGCGCTGCAGAGAGCTTTTGGTACTCAGTTGAGATTGAATACAGCCTACCACCCTCAGACTGATGGACAGACTGAGTGGACCATCAAGACATTGGAGGACATGTTGAGGGCTTGCACATTGGAGCAGGGCTCAGCATGGGATCGGTACCTACCGCTGGTGGAGTTTTCGTACAACAACAGTTTCTATGCTAGCCTAGGCATGGCACCCTACGAGGCGTTGTATGGTAGGAGGTGTCGAACTCCTACCGGTTAGTCTGAGGTTGGAGACCGTGAGTTGTTTGGCTTGGACTTTGTCCAAGATACTACTCAGCAGATCCAGATGATCAGGGAGAAGCTGAAGTAGGCGCAGAATCGCCAGAAGAGTTATTATGATGATAAGCATCATCCACTGGAGTTCAGTGAGGGTGAGCACGTGTTTGTGAGACTAACACCTGTCACTGGTGTTGGTCGGGCCCTCAGAGTGAGGAAGCTTAGCCCGAGATTCATAGGGCTATATCAGATTCTTGGTAGGGTAGGGCCTGTTGCCTACCGGCTTGCCTTACCTCCGAACTTGGTCAACATCCACGACGTGTTTCACGTGTCTCAGCTTGGGAGGTATATTGTGGATCCTTCACACATGGTGCAACCTGATGATGTGGAGGTTCAGGAGAACTTAAAGACTCCCGTCGGACCACTCAAGATTCTTAATCGAGGCGAGAAGAAGCTTAGGAGTAAGATCATTCTGATGGTCAAAGTACAGTGGACAGGAAGAACTACTGAGGAGTGAACTTGGGAGCGAGAGAACGAGCTTCTCCGGTAATACCCCGAGTTTCAGGAAATGTATGCTTCTGATTTTGCGGACAAAATTCTTAAAAGGTGGGGAGAATGTAAAAACCTGCATCGTTAAATTATGAAATTAATTAATATAATTATGCTATTAGGAAATAATTCCATAATTGACATTGAATGATTATGAGAGAGCTTACATAATTATATTAAGTGATTAATAAGTTTGAAAGTCGCTTTTCTGACGAAAAGTGCAGATACCGATTTTGCTTCTCGGTATAAATGCATACCAATGAAGTATCCCGAAAAATTATGAAAAGTATATATATATCACTAGAATAATATCTAAGACTAGTATAACAAGTTTGGAGTCGAAATAATGAGAATTGACGTCAGTACTGATAGCAGCTACGTAAAAGCGCGTACCTACAAAGTGCTGCAAAAAATAAAATAAAAATATGAAAAATCCTAGAAAAATGGCTAAGTTCAGAATTCAAAGTTTGGGATTAAAATGATAAGCGTAGATATTAGTGCTAATACAGTGTGATTAAACTTAAACGGGCTATAAATACCAATTTTACACACGACCCTAGGCCATAATGTGCCTCCTCCGTGAAATTTCTGTGGTGTTGTGCTCTCCTTCTTGCCACCACCCTTCCCCTCCATTGGAAACCTCAAGAGGACATATTTCCTCTTGATTTCTTCACAAGAACTACACATTTGAGAGAGCACAATCTTTGAGTGATTGAAAGGTGCTCCATCTGTGTTAGTGAGGTTTTAAGGGCTGAGTTTTTGAGTTGGGTTGTGGGGGTCATATTTTTGGCATTTGGAGCTTCAAGAAGCCATTTTTATTGGGAAAGGACCTTGCTTGAGTACCATTTTCGTGGTCCCTTGAAGTCAGAACCTTGGGACTGACTTGTGAGCTCCAAGAGCACTTGTAGCTTCTATTTTGGAGCCTTTGGATATGTTCCTTACCTTTGATCATGAGTTTTTTAGATAAAAGTTGAGTCTTGGCATGTAAAAAGAGATTAGTAGGTAACCAACATGAACATTAACCTAAATGGGTATAAAAATGCATGCTTGGACGTTGATATGTGTTAAAGATTGAGTCTTGCATGGATATCTTCGCGAAATGCAGAAACTACATTCTGTCGCGAAATATCCGGATATGGGACTTGTGATATCTGGATATGAATATCCGGATATGATATCCGCATATAGATATCCGGATATGGCCCCGACAAATATCCGGATATTCTGGAAATTTCATGTTAGTCACTGTTCTATTCATACAAATTGGTATTTTGGGTTTGTGAACCCATGATTGATGGAGTTGAACCTCTGTAATGATTAAACTAAGTCAGAATCAATTGGATTAAGGGCTTGTGGCTTTGGGAGGAGCCTAATGGCATGTTATGTAAAAGGAAAACGTTGTCGTTATGTCATAAACTTTTAGGATTTTAATATTGATATGATTGCTGGTCTAAACAGATTGTGATTGCACTGTTTGGGGACCCTGGGCTGTTGTGGACTCTTGACTTGGGATTGATTGCTTGCGAGGTAAGCTTTCATGTCCTCGGTTTTGCCCATGTTTGGTTCCACCATACCTCATGGAGGGATGGTTTATATGCAAGGTGTGCTTTTATGAAATGTTGATTTATTGAAATGCTATTGAGCTGTTAAGTGTGAATGCCATATGATATGTATGTAATGTTCCAAATAGACGGTAAGTCTGAGTATGTAGCATCATATAATATGGTGATTGATAACTCTCCCAAATGAGAGTTAATTTAGTATTTTTATGATGAATTTGTTGCATAAATTCCATATAAGTTGACCTCTTTGCATAATAATTGAGCTAATTATTGTATATTTATGATTAAGTGCTTTGAGATGACTAAGTATGGAAAATAAGACAATATCCCTTGATTTTGTGTAAGAAAAGATGACTTGTTGAATGTTTGTCTTCGTAGGGAAAATTGACGTAGGAATGCTGTCGCAGAGAAGCTAACGAAGTAATGATATAGCAGCGCTACAGCATGACAGCGTGGATAAAGGGACAACCAAACTTTTGAATTTCAAAAGTTAGTTATTCTCCAACAATACACCAGCAAGCAAGGGAAGCTTCTGAAGATTTAATTCAGAAACCACAAGGGTCAAAGACAAATTCAAAGATTGAATCTTATCCAAATCCCAAAGAACAAGGACAACAACCTTGATTCGGTCAACAACATTGGCACAAGAAATCCAAAAAGATAAAGATCCTATCCAATTGAGTGCCAACAAATCCGAAAATCCCAAGAATCAAGGACAACAAACTCAGCTCCTATTCAGTCAACAACAACATTGGCACAAAGATTCCAAGAAGATCAAGATTTTATCCAACAAGTGCCAATAGCCCAAGAATCTACGGATACGATAAGGCTGCAGCAACAAGATTCATGGATTATAACTCTTAACCCAAAAGCCCAATTGCCCAACCATTTTTCCTATTTAAGAAGAGCTCCCCCACGAGTAACAGAGCGGAGAAACAGTTCGGAACACAGCGAGAGAGAGGTCAGAAAGGCAAGAAAGAAGGGAGGGGAAGAATGTAGTACCCCTCCCACGTTTTAGAGAGAGAAAGTAAGGTTCTTGGAGGAGGAAGAGCTGCTGGAGAAAGGCAGTGTCGACGTTTTCCTACAACATTCGTTTTCATCTTCTTTTCTGTTTTCCAATGAGTTATTTCTTCCTTTTCTCTGTTTTATTTAATTCCATCATGAGCTAAATCGCTCTATAGGTTAGATGATAAAGTACCTATGCTGTAACATTGAGATGTATGCCTAAACTTTGTTTATGTTAATGTTTAATTAGTTATTCAACGAGTTTGCTTAATCTTATTCATGTGTGCATGTCGAGAGATACATATGCGATATTGAGGAGGTTGGGGCCCAGAGGTTTCCTAATCCAGACCCTTGTTGAATTGTGTGGATTAATCAGGTTAAAGTTAACTTAATTAAGTTGTGGGTAGAGAGATCATTCACACCACATAGCCTAGAACTTGAACTTGAACAATTCAGTGATTAGTTTGGCCATAGAGATGTGGGAATTAGTTATTGGGTATATATGTTAGGTTGGCCAAAAGCCCCAGCATACTTTAGTGTTCGGTTACTAGTTAAACATTGATATAGCATTGTTAAAGCATCGTTTCAGTATTGCTGTATCAGGGAAATTGATCCTGACCTATATCTCATCCATCAACTTAATACCTATTATTTTAGTTTACTGTTTTCCTAATTTCAATTGTCTTTTATTCTATAAACCCAACCATCAAAAATCAATCTTTTATCTACTTTCTTTACTTAAATAATCATTGCTTTATAACTCATCTCCATGGGAACGATACTTGGACTCACACATCCCTTTATCACTTGTGACACGTGCACTTGCGTATTTGTGTGATTGATTTAATTGATTGCAAATTGCACAACAGTGATCCTGTGGGTGGGTACAAGTAGCGTCTTGTACTACTGTGGGTTATAGACATATGTAATTCCTGCATGTTCTCTGGCCAGTAGGATTCTGACACGCATTACATAATTATATGCTGCATTGCACAGATTTTGGAAGTTATATTGTTTATTGTTTTAGAACTTATATTACACATGTAAGTGAGCATGGGGTGGAGAGATCCTTGAGTACCCCTTGTCTTACTGAGATTTCTTTTTAGAGATCTCAACCCACGTTTGGGGCATATTTTCAGGTTCAGGTACCTCAGAGGTTGATACCTCTGGCGGTAGGAGACCAGAGCTTAGTTGACTGATGTATGCATGTTTATGCTGATCTGCTTTGATGCTGACTTATGTTTTATTGTCATTATAATGTTATTCGAGCTGAGACTATGTTGGGCTTTGTTGCCTTATTTGGTGAGCATGAGGGTTGTCCATGCCACATTGATTATGCTTTGTTTATTTAGACTCGTGTTGTATAATGAATTAGGATTTTGTCCGGACTACGTGTTGTGGTTCCGTGACTAGATACACATTCATATATGAGGTATTCCAGTTAGTTATTTATTGCAATTTACATACAGGCGATCTTTTAAAAATGAATTAAGTAATCAACTTGGTTAATAATCATAACGTCATAATTGAAAAGGAAAAGTTAGCTTCCGCATTTAATTAGCTGCGCTATTACCATTGTATGTTAATACACCGGGTGAACATGGGGTGTTACATACCCCCCTCCAGTTTCAACCATCGCGCCAACAAAGGACTAGAGGCTTCACATCATCTTTAACAACCCTCAGCCCAAGAACCACAACAACCTTATCACTTCAACCGTGTGTGATTAGGCCCAGTACACATTGACCTGTCTGTATTGTATTTGGTCTGATCATTGGCGCCATCTGTGGGAAACTATCATTTAGAACCCATTTCTTTTCAACTTAAAAACATGGTTGATACCAGAAGCAAATCCCAGAACGGCTCCAAAGGAAAGCAGAAGGAGACTCCTGCCTCCTGTGAGAAATCAGCCTCATCGGTTGCACCACTTCCCATGCACCACGAAAACCCACCTTGACCCAACATTTGCTGAACCTTATCACACAGCAGAACAAAAAGATTGCCCAACAGAATCGAGATTTAGCTCAACTGAAAAAATCACGAAAAGCTAAAGAGAAAAATCAGGGAAAAGAAAAAGAAAAAGAAAAAGAAAAAGAGCCTAAGAAAGAAACTGAGAAAGATCTTGAAAATTCTGACGAAAGTGAGCTGGTACAGGAACATTCAAAAGGAGATCATGGACCTTCAGGTCACAAAAACAAAAAAGGTGAAGAGGTAAAATATACCAACGAGAACGAGAACTCTCATGGGAATTCTAGAACAGTTTCACGAATCTTTCACCCATTCACCCCATGTATCATGAACGTCCCTATTCCTAGAGATGTAAAAATTACAACTGAGAAGTACAACGGGAAGGGAGACTCGCAAGAACATCTGGAGCAATTCCAGACCAACAAGATGGCACAAGATGTAGTCGACCCAATAGCATATCGGTTATTCCCAATAACCTTGTAGGAGGTAGCACTTAAGTGGTACTCTGCGTTACCACCCAATTCAGTCCAAAGTTAGGAAGATTTAACTAGCCAATTCCTTATACGGTTTGCAACAAGCAAAGCGCAATACAAATCCACACATGCTTTGAAAACTATACGACAAGGACCACACGAAACACTGCGCGATTACCTCAACAGATTCTTCGATGAAGCGCTCTTAGTAAGAGACCTGGATCCACAAGTCTCCCTATCGGAAGGTCCTTTCTCTATGTCGTTGGCCAAACAACGTCCGCGTACTATAGAGGAATTACGAGCGCGATAAGAAAAATTCATTAATCTCGAAGATTATAAACGACCGCGGGATACTCCCAACATTAAGACAGAGGTAGATAATTTTGAGAGGGATGTCCAAAAGAATTTTCAAAGAAAATTCTGTGAAAAGAGAAAGCGGGAGAGGTTTGACAATTATACTCCCTTGAACATATCCCGAAGACGGATTTTAAAGGAAGTCTTGCAAACGGGTTACGTACGCGTTAACAAACCTCCACCATTGAAAAAAGGAAGTCAACGCGAAGAAACCAAATTTTGCGAGTTTCATAATGATATAGGGCATACCACTGATGAAAGTTTTGATTTGAAAAATACAATTGAAACACTTATCTGAGCTGAAAAGCTCCAAGAATTTATTTCTAGTTGCAGGGAGTATAAGGCGCAAAGAAGACGCGATAGAAGTCCTGATCGCGATCAAAATCCTAACTGACAGAGGGCATATCCCAGGACAGATTATAACATCGCCCGAAATAATGATCGTAGGAACGTGCGTGACGATCCTACTGATAGACGCCAAGGAACTCCACCACGAAATAGACAACATGCCGCACAACAACAACAACACAAATTGCCCAATAATGCGGCGGCAGAATTAGCTACTATTGTTGGAGAAATTGCGAGAGGAGGCGCGACCAGTTCACAATGCAAAAAGCATCTGAAGTTCGTGATGACAGTTCGCGACTATGCACAACCCTCCACATCCTTTTTCAAACGTCAGGCCATAAGCTTTAATGATGACGACTATGGCGACATCCTTCCTAACCATGACGACCCACTAGTGATCTCCACCTGCATGGCTAATCTCCAGGTAAAACGTATTATGATTGATAACGACAGTTTTGCCGACATTATTTTCTGGGACGCTTTTCGCGCGATGCACATCCTAGAAGAGCATCTAATCCCTGGATGTTCGGATTAAATTAGTTTTTCTGGAGAGGGCGTGCAACCCAAAGGCAACATTGAAAAATGGGTAACTTTTGGAATAATGCCTCTGGCACGTACTATTAAAGTACATTTTTACGTCATTGAATATGCATCAGCCTATAATGTTATCTTGGGAAGATCAACCATTGCCTCTTTAAAGGCAATCATTTCTATGCCTCATCTTTTTATGAAACTCCACGGTTCTTCTGGCATTGTCGTTGCCATTAGAGTTGATCAAAAAGCAGCACACAGCTGTTACAACACTAGCTTGCGAGCCAAGACTACAGTCCAGCGCGATGGCAAAGGAAAGGCATCAATCAATATGACAGATTTGGACATGCGTGAAGAGTTACGCGATACAAGACCCCAACCAGATGGGGAATTAGAGGATCTCTAACTGGGTTCGTTACCTTAAAATGTTACAAAAATTGGACGACATCTCCCAGAGATGGAAAAGAAAGAATTGGTGGCAGTATTACTAAAAAATAAAGACCTTTTTGCTAGGACAGTAGCTGATATGTCAGGAATAGACCCTGATGTAATATGCCACCATCTGACCCTTGATCTAAAAGCCAAACCCATCGCGCAAAAGAAGCGCAAAATATCCCCGGAGAAACAACAAGTCGTTGAGACCGAAGTCACAAAGTTGCTGGATGCAGAAGTTATAAGAGAAATCACTTATTTTACCTGGCTTTCTAATGTCGTGTTAGTCAAAAAAGCCAATGGGAAGTGGCGAATGTGTACCGATTACACAGACCTTAATAAGCATTGTCCAAAGGATTTTTATCCTCTTCCCACTATTGACAAATTAGTAGATAATTCCGCGGGGTATCAAATTCTTTCCTTTATGGATGTGTACTCAGGATACAACCAGATATCCATGTTTAAACAGGACGAGGAAGCCACAACCTTTATTATTGAAAAGGCTACTTATTGTTATAATATGATGCCATTCGGCCTTAAAAACGCCGGTGCCACATACCAACGAATGATGAACAAAGTCTTCAGCCAGCAGATTGGCCAGATGCTCGAAGTATATATTGATGACATGATCGTCAAAACAATGACTACCTCACAACACCCTCAAGATTTAGAGCAGGTGTTTCAACAATTGCGCAAATTTAGATTGTGGCTTAACCCAGCCAAATGCGTGTTTGGGGTTCTTGCGGGAAAATTCTTAGGATTTATGCTAACGCACAGGGGCATAGAGGCTAACCCTGATAAATGCAAAGTTGTCCTCAATATGACCAGCCCTCAAAATATTAAGGAGTTGCAACAGTTAACCGGAAGAATCACAGCTCTGACCCGGTTCCTTCCAACATCAGCACAAAAGTCATTATCTATGTTTAAACTGTTGCGAAAACAAACAGATTTTAACTGGACTCCAGAATGCGAAGCAGGATTTACTGCCTTTAAAGAACATTTGGCTAAACCCCCAGTCTTGGTAAGACCTCAACCACATGAAACCTTGGTCTTATACCTTTCGGTTAGTAACGAGGCCATCAGCGCGATTTTATTGCGCGAAGACACCCAGGGACAACAGCCAATTTACTTTGTTAGTGAAGCCCTTCAAGGACCAGAATTGCACTATCAACAGATCGAAAAGGTCGCTTTCGCACTCATTCTCACGTCCCGTCGTTTGCGACATTACTTCCAGGGACACACCATCAAGGTTCGAACTAATCAGCCTCTTAGACAGGTTTTACGGCAACCTGACCTGGCCGGACCAATGATTTCTTGGTCAATAGAATTATCAGAATATGATATCATTTACGAACCGCGCCAGACAATCAAAGCCCAAGTATTGACTGATTTCCTTGTTGAAATGACACACTTCCAACAGCCTTGGACATATGAAGATTGGACCATCTTCGTTGATGGTTCCTCTAACATCAAAGGAAGTGGGGCAGGAGTTATTGTTGAAAGCCCTCAAGGCGTTACAGTGGAACATTCTATTCACTTTAGATTCAAAGCTTCCAATAATCAAGCTGAATATGAGGCAGCTCTCGTGGGACTCGCAATGGCAAAGGATTTGGGAGCGACAAGAATAATCCTCAAAAGTGATTCGCAACTAGTGGTGGCACAAGTACAAGGAGTTTACCAAGCAAAAGAGACCCTAATGGTAAAATATTTGGATAAAGTACGAGTGTTATTAGCTGATTTTGAAAGTTTTAGAATGGAACACATCCCCAGGGAATAGAATTTCAGGGCAGATATTTTATCCAAACTTGCCAGCACAAAGGGACCTGGAAACAATAGATCAGTCATCCAGCAAAGCGTCCCTAATCCTAGCATCGTAATGGCCGTAACTAAACGCCAAGCCCGCCACTCTCAGAGCGCACGACATATAATCGAGGAGGATGAGATGCAACCAAACGATAAGGAAACCTGGATGACACCAATTTGGAATTACCTGACTAGAGGAGCAACGCCTCCCGAACTGCGCGCGACAAGGAAACTAGCGCGCAAGGCTTCATTCTATACTATCATCAGTAAGTAGCTGTATAAAAAGGGATTCTCTTCCTCAATGCTTAAGTGTTTAGATCCTCAACAAGCTCAGTATGTCATCACTGAATTACACGAGGGAATTGGTGGTCACCATATGGGAGGCAAATCTCGCTCCAGAAAGCTGCTTCGCGTAGGATATTTTTGGCCCACTATGGAAGAAGACTCTAAGCAACACGTGCGACATTGTATCAAATGTCAAGAGCACGCAAATTTACACCACGCTCCTCTTGAAGAGTTATCTTCACTCATATCCCCGTGGCCATTCTACTAATGGGGTATGGATGTCTTAGGACCATTTCCAATCGCAAAAGAAGGAGTAAAATGGCTAATAGTCGCGATTGATTATTTCACCAAATGGATTGAGGCTGAGGCTTTGGCCACAATATCAGCCAACAAGATCGATGATTCTTCTATCGAAAAATGCTATGCGGATTGGCCACACTCAGCTTCCCAGAGGTCGCCAACCATTTGTCCATTGGCAGCTCTTCAATGCGGGGACCAATTTCTCTTCCTTTGGCATACATGTCCTTGTCAAAACCCCAGCCTTCCCCGAAGTAAATTAAATCTGGGAATCCTACGTCAGCCTCAACGAATTTCCTTTTCTGTCCCCTTGGGGAGTTTTCCACTTCTTTATTTTCAGGGGGGCGACTTCGGTGGCGGCAGATGGGGAACCTGGCGACTTCATTCGCGCGACAGCACCATCACTCGATTCTGCACTAGCCGAAGTAGCCACAGTGTGGGGCGCGTTAGGAACAGAAGAACTGACACCTTCAGCAACCCGCATCAAAGCAATCTTCTGCAGCTTAGTAAACGAAGCCACCATTGAACTATCTGCAACAAATCGAAGAGTCCACATTAGAAATATACAACAAAGTGATAAAATAAATAATTCTTTCAGCTAACACTACAACAAATAAAAGTCAAATTACCCAAAATGGCTCGAATATCTTCATCAGTATATTCATTCAAAATCGTAAAGGTACTTAAGTAACCCGAATCATCTGATGCTTCACGCGCGATGTTACATAAAGTAGTCACCTTATGTTGTTCCAGATCACTCAAGTCATCAAAGTTGTACCTCTATTGGTTGTACCTTATATTAAGGCTCTAGCCAAACCTGCAGCCCAGAAACGGCCAATCAGGGTTCATACCGCCTTCTGAAGGCGGCATCAGAGCCACTATATAAACAGAGGGTACATGCCCAGGTATGATAATCTAATTCAGTAAGAATACACATGCACCTGCAACTGATACTGACTTAAGCATCAGAATGTCATTGCAGGTACCACTCCTCCAGTTTCAACCATCACGCCAACAAAAGACTAGAGGCTTCACATCATCTTTAACAACCTTCAGCCCAAGAAGCAGAGCAACCTTATCATTTCAACCGTGTGTGATTAAGCCCAGTACACATTGGCTTGTTCATATTGTATTTGGTCTGATCAATCACTGTTCTCCTATACTCAAACTCTAAGAGATGATATCTCACTTAAAACAAGGCTAGAATGTGTATGATATCTCAAACTTTAAATCTTTTTCTCTCCTTAAAATTGTTATAGTTGTACATTATTTGAATGTTTTCTGTGCAGTACATTTACGAATTAAGTTTGAAATTCATTTGTAGTTTTAACAAAATTATTCTTGTACCTCCGGGCCTAATTAATTAAGTGTATTTATTTTATGTTTTGTATACACACAAGACGTATTAGTTTAATTTTTGATAAGAAATATACACTCAAAATGTTTGCATAACAAGTGAGAATAATATTTTATCATTTGTTTAATGCAGCACTAAATTACACCTAATAAGATTATACGAGGTAGTATTCTTTGATACCAGTGTCAAATTTGAAATTTGACATATCATTTGAGAGTCATTAGATAAAAAAAGATCAATGTCTATGATTTGTAAATATGTGACATTATTAATCTTTTTTGATCTAATGACTCTCAGATGAAGTGTCAAATCTCAAATTTAAATCTGACACTGATGTCAAAAGATCCTACCTCCTCCGGGCAAGATACAAAGTAGGTATGACAGGAACCTTAAATTAGAGAACACGTGATGATAACTACAATAGAAGTAATAATTATTGCTGTATGATTCCCACAAAAGCATGATATAGTCACTGTCTCATTGTTGCAAGTATGCGTACAGCTCAACTTTCATCACTATTCTATTGTCCATTCACAGCATCCAATACTCCAAACAGGATTTTGGACACTACAATCAATGACGACAAGGTTTTTTTTTTTTTTTTTTGGAATTCAGAGGAAAGGAGAATATTATTAGATTGAGTCTAATATACAAATAATGGTTTCATGAGAATGGAAACAAAATTAATATATTTATCAAAATTGACATTTTCAATCCACAGTCGACTAACTTTAATAAGTTAAGTCATCACAACTGTTTATTACAAAATTAAGGAAGGGATCCTTAATATGACCACATCATATGCGAAGTTATATGTAATTTTTAATAACAAATTAAAAGTCAACAATTAAAATAATCCTTTCATCTTTTTTCGCTACTAAAATCTTCTCAAATGACTTAATCATATTGAAATAAGACATAAGATGCATCTCCTGTATTTTATAATTAGAATATTAGTAGTCACAATGGGGTATAGTGAAAAATATATAATTTTATCTATTTCATAAACAGAAAAATATTTATGCAGTTACTGCAGATAAGTTATTTGTATTTATTCTCATAACGACGTCGTTTTGAGATTGAAATATTAAAAATTATAATTATAAAGATTATAATAACCTTGAAATAAATTAAAATTACAAAAACACTATGATTTCCGCCTCAAAACGACGTCGTATTGGACTTACTCATATAACTTATCTGCAATAACTGCAGAAAAAATGAACCCTTTCTTAAATTATGGAATCACAGTCCCAACACTAGTGAATTCAATGCTCTAATATTTATTTTCTAGACCTCAACATGACCATGGATTGTCTTACATTAAAATTTCACCTACGAAATTTTTGAAAATTGATCATCTGATGAGTTATTTAATATTGATCATTATTTATGGATAAATTAACAGTTATGAGAGAGAGAAAAAAAAATAGAATAAAGAAACGATAAAATCATCATAATTGATTTAACCATAAATCATTAGGATCCTGTCAATCGATATGGTCACGTTAAATAATATCCGAGAAAATTAAGGATGTTCGTGGTCTGGATTGGATCGATTTTGAAACAAAATATCATCCGATCCAATTCCATCAGTTTAATCATTTAATCATCTATTCGGTTTGGATTTTTTTCCAAATCCGATCCAATCCAATTTTATTCGATTTGAATTGGATCAGTTTTTTGAAAAGCCTAAAAACAGAATTTATGAGAATTATTTTTACCAAAATGAGGGAGTATTATTTATCATTTTATTGTAAAATTATGGGATGTCTCTAAGAAAAATTTGTGATTGTAATTTAGAACATTATTGATTACTGCATTAAAAAAAATCAATTTTAAACATTATTGAAAAGTAGGTTCCATCAACCAAAATCAGAATCTAACCCACAATGCAAATGACATTTCAAAGGGAAGCCTCAGTCAGCCAGAAATTCACATCAAAGGTAAATTTATTCAGCCGGTAATTCCAATTCAATCAAGTCCTCATCCGCTTCATTAACACCAACACACACAAAAAGATAAAAACAAATATATGAGAAGTTGATGGTTTGAACAAAAAAAAACATAAATGTAATTGCACAAATTGGCTCCGCAGATCATAGAGTAGAGAAAGAATTCTATGATCCAGATTCCAGGCCCATAGAAAATTTAGATGCTGTCACTCACATATAAGAGAGTAAAAAAGGAAAATGAAAGTCAAAACAGGGATAAAATGAGGAAACAAAAAATTAATTGTGAAATGGATCACCACAAATTAACATAGGAGCTTAAATCCCCCCCCCCCCCCAATAAAGTAATAGATTCACAGATTCCTAGGTCTTTTCTTGTGTTTGTCATTTTTAGAAGCTGAGGTTTGATAGGTCAATGAGTCATGTGTTTAGAATTTTTTTATATGATTTTTGGGTTATAATCGGAGAATAGACTCGAGTGTAGGTAAATAATATTAATATATTAGATCAATTTTCACCAACCAAATCGAAAATTGATCCAATCGAATTAAAATTTACGGTTTTTTTTTTTATTTTTGATTTTTCGATTTTCAATTAATTCAGTTATCAATTTTTCAGTTTGATCATCACAATTTGAATCAATTTGGATCAGTTGATGAACACCCTTATAGATAATATACTCTCAAATTGTCTATCAAAAAAAAAAAAAAATATACTCTCAAATTTTTTATATCTATCTCTTTCCTCATTGATTTGACAAATTATAATTAAACTCCATCAATTTAATGCAGGTAGAGAAAAAGATAAAACAAAATGCTCTCATGAAAAAAAAGAAAAAAAGAAAAAGAAAAAGGCGCCCATACCTCCATAATTGAGGAAGATTTTAACCCAAATAATTATTTAGAATATCACGCCAGCCAAAGCTTCTACCATGAGGTAACATGCTACAAATACACCAAACAACAGAGAACAAAACAGAATGGAATGGAGAAAATAAGCACAAGGTTGAGCAGCATCAATTGGCTGCTTATGTGGAATTAAACTGTACTGGAATTTAGATTGCCACGGTCATGCTATTTAGCTATCTTGTAACTGTCATCATGATTCAGAAACCCTGCCATTATTGTATTTTCAAAAAGGCTTACAGCAAAAAATGCATCAGAAAAAACCTTCCATGGAAAACCATTTTTTTTTTGTTTTGTTTTGTTGTACAAATTAAACAAAACTAAAGATGCAGTTACTGTCACCAAGATGAAAGCTTATTCCTTATGCTTGAATTTCGACAGTGAACCCAATGGAACATCAGGGAGGCAATACTGCCCCATTATAACAGTGGCTATCATGCCTTATCAATTTTAAGATGATGACTTCATAAAGGATCCATTTGCTTGAGTTTTTTTTTTTTAAAAAAAAAAAAATTAAAGAAAAGTACTTTTTTTAATTAAAAAACATGTTTAATTGTTTTTTTTTTACAGAAATTAGAAAAGTTTTTCAAAAAAAAAGAAAGTAATATATAAAAACGAAATTTTAAAACTTTTTCCCAGATGCTAAAAAGAATAACTTTTCAAATGAAATTTCTAAAAGCTTTTGTACATAAAAAAAAAAGGAAAGAAAAAAGAAGCAAACTTACACAAAAGAATAAGGTGTTTACTGCAAAATGAGAGCCCTCCCTTCTAAAAGATGGAAAATTTAGAAACACCCGACTTCAAAGTAGTAGATATATTCCACATATGCACAAAGTAAGCAGAATCATAGGCAGCCAAACAATATTGGAGCAAACTTATCAATAGATTTTCTCATCAAAAGTCAGGTTTGTGTCTTCTTAATGGAGGCCTCTGCACTGTTGCAAGGAGCTCTTTGAGCTCCTTAGCATGACTCTTCATGCCCTTAAATGAATAAGCTTTAATCATGGTTCTATAAGTAATGATATCGGGTTTACAACCCTTCTGTTGCATCATCTCAAGCACTCTCTTCATCTCAGCAAAACACTCTAACCTCCCATAAGCATCCACCAAGCAATTAAAGAATACGGTGTCCAGTAATACATCTGAATTCTCAACAAAACGAAGGACACCACCAATCTTTTCAGGTTTACCTGCACGTGCATAAGCCCTCACAAGCGAGCAAAGTGTAACACAACTAGGTTTTATTCTCTCTGACCGCATCAGTCTAAACAAATACTCCATCTGTTTGAGATCCCCAGCCTTCCCAAAAGCATCAATCACAACATTGTATGTCACAATTGTCCAAGAATAATGGTACTTCTGCATGTATTCCATTACAGCACTCATTTTCTTGTAATCCTCAACCTTGCCATAGGAATCCAAGAGAATATTAAAAGTCTGAACATTAGGTTGAATTCCAGAAGTCTGAAACTTATCATAACACCTCTCCATTGTTTCTATTTGCCCTATGTTGCCAAAGGCTCTGAGTGTTGAATTCATGGTCCATACATCTGGTTGGCAATCCCGGTCAGCAAGCATTTCCACTAGTGTAGATTCCATTTCTGAAAACCTTTTAGAACAAGAAAATTACATTAATAATCAGAGATATAAATATGCTATGAAATCATGCTGCAGCTGGTTGCTAAAAGAATAGAATTAAAACACAACCAAACAAGCTAAAAAACAAATGAACAACTTCTTGTCAATTTTAGTTGGAAGGGAAGAGGGGTGGCAATCCAGGAATGGATAATGGTCCAAATTAGCAACAAAAATGCACTATGTGAAAGGGCTCATTTTTGGCAATCATAAAGGTTAAATAAAGCTGAGAGCAAGCCATGGAGTAGTAAGGTTCTTACTTCGTAACCAGAAGGTCACAGGTTCAAATTAAGAAAATAGCCTGTTATGATCCTACTCCAAGGTATGGGACTTGGAATCCCACACTGGAAACATAAGGTTCTAGTGTTGGGTTTAAATGGACTTTGAGCTCTCCTACCTCATGGGCTAGCTTTTGGGATAACGCTCTCCCAAGGTTCACATCAATTGGTATCAAAGCATTCCACTATGTCTCCCGGTTGTAATCAAGGCGCGGGTGGTGACGTTGACATTGCAGTGTTTGTCCAGGGCTAGGAAAAGACTAGTGCAATACCAGCTCACATGGGCACCGGTGCTGAAGAGCATGGTGGAATATTATGATCCTACTCCAAGGTATGGGACTTGGAGCCCTACATCGGAAACATAAGGTTCTGGTGTGGGGTTTATATGGACTTTGGGCTCTCCTACCTCATGAGCTAGCTTTTGGATTGAGGTTCTCCCAAGGTTCGTATCATAGCCTCTTTTCAAAAATGCAAGGATAAGGTTGCTACAATTATCTAAAGAACCAATTCAACCCAACAGCTTAAGCTGTTGGGTGAGGCTACATTAATGATTTTATATATCTCAACATGCCCCCTCACACGAGAGCCCATTGGGCTTGAAGGGTAGTCGATGCATAGGCCCACCTACCTGTGCAAAGAAAGAAATTCCACTAGAAAGAAAGTGGGGAGCGATGAGGATCAAACCCGGTACACTGAGGCTCTGATACTATGTAAAGAAGCACTTCAACCCAAAACCTTAAGGTGTTGGATGAGGGCCTCTTTAATTGTTTATATTATTCTAAAGAACCAATTCAACCCAACAACTTAAGTTTAAGCTGTTGGGTGAGGCTACATTAATGATTTTATATATCTCAACACGTCCCCTCACACGAGAGCCCACTGGGCTTGAAGGGTGGACGATGCACATGCCCACCTACCTGTGCGAAGAAAGAAATTCCACTAGAAAGAAAGTGAGGGGCGATGAGGATCAAACCCGGTACACCGAGGCTTTGATACCATGTAAAAAACCAATTCAACCCAACAACTTAAGCTGTTGAGTGAGGCTACATTAATGATTTTATATATCTCAACAAATTAACCTTAACCGCCCTATAAAGTCGGGAGTCTTATGCACTAGGATTTTCCCTTTTATATAGGTTAAATCTTCCAATCGTCTGGTTATCTTTTCGTTGCCTTTTAAAAAGATAGAACCTCTCTACTCTCCTCATCGATTGGTTGTATCTACAGTAATGATGGAAAGGTATCTACTATCTAGTTGATATATTTTATTTTTCATGTTCTCTTAGCAACCAGACTAAGCATGTAGTACTTTCAGAAGAAGCTAAAAAGACAGGTAAATAGTTTACTTTTTTGCCTTCCCGTATGCATCAATAAGGGTATTATACGTAACAGTGTTGGGTTTGATTTTGCGAATGGCCATGTCAGACAAAAGACTCTGAACTTTGTCAAAGGCAAAAACCTGCAAGCAAGATTTTATGAGGATTGAATAAGTCTGGACATCTGGCTGACAACCAGGTGTACTCTCCATTTCCTCAAGAAGAGAGAAAGCTCTGTCCAAGAGACCACTCCTGCTGTAGGCAGATAACAATGCAGTGTATGATTCACAGTTCAAAACACAACCCTCATCAACCATAGCATCAAAGAGTTCGTGAGCTTTCTCAGGTTGCTTACATTTTCCAAGCATGACTATTAACTTGACGTATACACCTGCGTAAGGTCTGTACCAAAGCTGTTCACGCAGTAGTTCAAAAACCTGAAAGCACGAGAGCATGACTTAAATGATAATCAAGTCTTCCTATGAAGAAGACAGTTTCACTTTCACAAGTGTGTGTTTAAGAGAGAGAGTGGAAGCAAAAACATCTCAGCCATTGTTTTAAAATTCACTTAACTGTGCTTATAAATCAAATCATGCAAATGAATTCCAAAATTATTTTCTTTCTCAATACATGAAAATTAAGTCCTTAAACAGTAAAGATCACTTTCTCCATCAATCTAACTCTACCTTCTGTTGCCACATATCTTCTATATCCCATTCCCAAATGCAAATATGCTTTCCTTGTATCTTTTCTTTCTACCTTCAACAATTCATATTTCTTGAATTGTATCCAAATAAGTATTGGCACTTCCTCTCTTCACTTCCCCCAAGAGATAGAGGAATAGACAAAATATATAAAAGGAGGCAGGGAGAAAGAGAGAGAGAGAGAGAGAAAGAGAGAGAGAGAGATTAACATACTCTAAAGCTATCCAATAAAATACAGGATATGGAGGATGAGGGAAAAAAGTATGACAAAAGAAAACATTCCTGGACATTTTCTTGAACATCTCTATAAATATTTTGATGAGTATCGGAGTCCAAATGCGAAAGAAATAATAGGAACCAAGCAATCCAAATGGAATTAAACACAAACACCCAAGTTTAATACAGTGGTCTGAATTACAATGAAGGATGACAAACAATTGAAAGGGAAAATTACAGAAAAGGAATTGATTACAGACACAAGCCAGAGTGATTAGAGAGCCTCATGTTCTCTCCAAGTCCCAACTCAATCCCAGTGTTCCCAAAGATTAAAATAGAGATTGCCCCCTCCTCTTTTATTTCAATCCTCATGTCGTGCCAGCAACGTGACCTCACAAACCCAATGCGACCTCAACAAACTCCAACTAACTGAATTCCCTCCTCACCCACTTGTGCTGACTCATCATTAGTGACATGTGCTGACTCATGAATTAATTCTCTGTACCTCTTCCTCCTCCCATAAACACTCCCGTACTTCCTAGTCTTCTTGATTGTATCATATTTATACTAGATGATTAATAGATGAGCTTCTTTAATAAATAACCAACATTTATAATTGGACAGGTCACTGGATCTATAAAGGGTTAGGTTTAAGGGCCAGTGGTTCAACTCAGATCAAACTGCAGTTGAATTGTGATTTTTTATACACATAAACATGAGATATGATGCTTAAATAAATATGAATTTTATAAAATATATTATTTTATTAAAAATAAAATATCTAAATTACTAACACATTACTAAATGACATTATCATACATATATATAAATAACCTTTTATTATTTGCAAAATTTACAAATTAAGCTTTCAAAGAAGTATAGTATGTTATTTCGAACTTAGAAGCAAGTGTACCATATATGTAGTTAGATTTATACATAAATTAATATTAGATATAATTTTTTGTCATTCCTCGCGGGATGTGAGTTGACAACCCTTAAGCTGCTTTCCTCTCAACTATTACTCTTTTAAATAAGATGACACAGCACAATCAGGTTCTGCCGTGTCACCCCAACCAAAAGGGTCTAACCTGCTAAACTGATTATGATTTGTCTGACTTATGGTTAATCAGAAAGTTTGAATTTGACTATGATCTCTTTAGTGCTCGGATGGTTTCATATGCTAATTGAGTTTCAGTCGAAACTGGCTGGTCCAATCTGGTTTTTCAAACAAAGAGACTAATACTATTGTATATAAAATCCAATGGTTGTGGCATTTCACTTTGGAGACTCATGCTCCACTGCACCATGTGATTAAGAGCAAGTATCATCATCAAAGAATGATTTAGAAGCCAAGTTTGGGCCCAACATTTATGCTTCCTGTATACTGCTATGTTTGATGAAAGTGTTGTAATTGGATTCTCGAATAAGAAAAGCTGTACTAATTGAGATCTTAAAGAAGCAATAAGTACTCCATTCATTCATAGGTATTTTTTCCTGTTCAAGCCTCAGTAATTTTAAGGAAATTATACTCTTTTGCGAATTATTTTTTCTTGTCTTCCATTGGCATCCATCTAATGATCTACTTGCCCTAAAGCTAACTAAAATTCAAAAAAACCAAAGATTATCAAGGTCAAAGCTTCTTGCCCCAAGATATTTTTACTTACTAAGAACTTAAATAAAAATGCAATAAGCACTGCATGCATTCATAGGTGTTTTTTCCTGTTCAAGCCTCAGTATTTTTAAAGAAATTAAACTCTTATCCAAATCAGTTTTACTTGTTTTCCAGCCTCACATCCATCTAACGAACTACTTAACCAAAAGCTAACCAAAATTCAATTAAACTAAAGATTATCATGGTCAAAGTTTCTCATCCCTTTCCTTTGAACTCTCCTTTTCATGTTTTGAAGCAAAAGTTTACTCAGTACAATCTCAAGCTACAGAACAGACACCAAACCCAAATTACCACGGGTACAACAAAATCCTTATAGATTTGGGTTAAACTGGAAAAAAAGTCAACTGCAAAAGTTACAAGCTTGGGGTCCTACGGTAATGAAAATGATCCCCGATAACAATCACTACAAAGACAATAATTTTTTGACACCCGATTTGTATTCTCTTGCCTAACCTAAATTGCCATACAATCAAATACCACAACATAAAAACTCAACTTTCATCTACCTAAGCAGGGCACACCCAGAGTCCCATACATATTAGTTTTTTTTTTTTCTTTTATATTACTTGTTTTAAAGGGCAAATCATACAAGGATTGCCCTCACCCCTTACCTCGTTAGTCGAGATATAAGGTGGAGTTTTTGTTGTTGTTGTTGTAATATTACTTATTTTGCATCTTCGAATCCTACTACTTGCCAAAAAGCTATCTGATATTCAATTTAAACAAAGATTACCCTGCTAAGTAAAATCCCAAATAGAACTCACAACCCATTTGTGTTCTCTTTCCTTTTTCGCAATCCAACAATACTCCATTAAGCCCCAACTTTCATCTCATTTACACCTATACTAATCATGTTAAGCAAAACTTGAAATAAACAACACACCCCATATGTGTTCTCTTCCCTGAGTCGCCACACAGCCCAACACTAAGCCATAAAAAACTCAACTTTCACTTCATACACAACCCAAGCAAACAGAGTACAGAAAGACAACCATACAAAACAGAACAACCCAGACTCCCATTTTCTCCACAATACCCCAAAACCAACCTAACAAAATTCCATATCCAATCACTCAAACAAACGAAAACATAAAGAAACTAAGCTTGAGAGAAGACATATACATTGTCATACAATCAAACACTACCCCATTAAACCACTTTCATCCCAAAATATAACAAATAATAAATAATAAATAATAAATAAAACAAAAATAGACCTTGAGAGCAGATTCCCAACGCAGAGCCGTGATCCTTTCATGGAGGGCTTCAAGGACGGTTCTTGGTAGAAGCTTCTTAGAGTTGGTAGGACCCTTCTTCTTTCTCTGGTCAATGATGGCCTTCGTGGCCTCTCTCCGCAGTATCACAGACACTGCTTTCTTCGAAGCTATCTTCCTGTTCACCATCTCCTTTCTCTCCTTTGCTTCCTTTGCCTTCTGCTTCTCTACTTCCATGGCTATTCTTCGTGTCCTATCATTCCTCACCGCCACTGTTGTTATCGGTAGTTTCTCTGATTCGGCAATGGATGAAGAAGTAGAAGGGAGTTCAGGGTCGGGTTCGGATCGGGTCAAGGCTTGTGCCCGTATTGAAAAGGTTCGACGAGTGGTAATGGGTGGAGGTATGGTGGTGGTGGAGAGTGAAGCCATTGGATTTTGTTTGCTACTCTTGAAGAGGTAACAAGATAGGTATATGCCAAACAAGTTAAATTATTTTTTTATTTTAATTATTTTTACAAGGAAAGTAAGTACCTATATGATTTTTTTATCAACATATATAAATAAGACTCAATAAGTTTGACACGTCGTCTGAGAGTCATTGGATCAAAAAGATTAATGTTGTTATATATTTACAAATCAGAGTCGTTAATCTTTTTTATCAATGGCTCTCATGTCAAATTTCAAATTTAATACTGGTATCAAATGATCCTACCTTTATAAATGAAGAGTTTTATTAATATCATGTTAAAGGAGATAAGTTATCTCATGTCATAGAGACAAACACCACCTCAAAAAAATAAAAAGAAAAGAAAAGAAAAGAAAAATGTGATATAGTTATCGAATGATGTGTGAGAGAGAAAACTTATCTCATGTAGCATGATAATAGTTTTTCCCATAAATAAAATGGAAAATGATTCTTTTATAATTTTTTTTTACAAATTACATTAAGTATGACAAGTCATACACTCTTGATTGAAGTATGACCTGTCATACCTAGTGTAGTTTATAAGAGTTTGTAAATAAAAAATTTGTAAATATAACCTTCACCAAATAAAATTAGTTAAAATTTTACATTAATTTAATAAAAAAATCTTTACAAATTATTATGGTGATAGCTCTAAACCAAAATTATTGCTTTTATTATGATATTTTTTTTTGCCAAACTCGCACAAAAGTAACCGATATGAAAACCAAAAACATTAATGAGAATAACTTATTTTTTTTTAAGTAAATTTTTTTACATCATAACAAAAATATTAAATTTAAAATTTATATAACTACAATTTAAAAAAAAATTAATGATTTTATTTTAATTTTTAAAAATATTATATATATAAGATTTCACCTAAAATTTCATTTCAAAATAGTTAGTCTCTTAGTTACTCTTTCCATTTTATTATTTTGAGTCCATAACCTTAATGCAGAAATTGCAGGGGTTGTCCCTAAAAAGTCCGAAGTTGCCACTCTTGAAAAGAGGTCCCACTAGCCTTGCAACTTCTTCCTTGAGCCGAAATAGAATAGTAGAGGAAAGACTTGAGCTATAGCCGTATACTCTTTCAATGAGTGAGGTAAGCTATGAACTTTAACGTTTTTCCCTTTGAATGATTCTATGAGCTGTGCCTTAAGCCATTAATTGCAATTAATGATATTGAATTTAGTGGGAACATGATTTGTTGTGATGTATTTCATGTTTAGCAACTTTGAATGGATTGATTGATAATGCCTTATGACAAATGAATGAGTTTTTTTTTTTTTTTTGGATATTCAATTGGATTGCTTCGCGATTAGTCTGATTCGTGGCAGGTCTCGGATTAAAGCTTTAAACTCTTTCCAAAGACAGTATTAGGGAGAATCAAACATATACTCTCACCTGCTCAATTCTCTGACACCAAATGAGCTACCATCATTTGATTTGATGAAACACTTTTCTAGTATTTTGATGACTGATGTAAGCCTGGTCAGTTTAAAAAAAGAGTGTCTTTTAGGAATTTCATTCCTAAGAGTGAGCTCACCCATGGACACAAAAGAGATAGTCTCTAAGGAATTTCCTATCTTGGGATGAGGGCCACAGAGATAATAGAGATAGATAGTCTCTTGGGAAAATTTCTTATGTTGGGATGAGTCTCATGGAGGCACAGAGGACAAGTGTATGAAATTATGTAAGTTTGAGATGCCGATCAACAAGTATGATTTTAAGGCCCTAATATAGTTCTAGTGCTGGCCATGGAATTCCCATGTGAGAAAAATGTTTCAAGGTTCTAGAGCTTATTGAGAGACTCCCTCTCACCCCTCGTGGGCTGCCTGTTGCAGGAGCAGAAGAAGGAAAAAGCAAGGACATAAGTACTCTAAAATGAGAAATGCTAACTTGTCTAGGCTGGGATTAGAAAAAGGCTGTTTTGTCTACTTGTTTTTGGCATCAAGGCTGTTGAATGTACTGAATTGTTTTATAATATTTTGGTGGTTGTTGTACCTGTCAGCCTAAGTTAAATTAAAAAAAAATTGTTTAGCAACTTATAATATCTTGGACAGTATATGATATAAGTATTTCGGTCCTTGGAGTTATTGAAATATTCAACTGTGATGAGTCTCATATTAGTTGGTAATGGACTAAGTGAAGTGAATATAAATAGATGGACTCATGAATCCAATGCCTTAAAATTCTGGATTAAGATATGATATCGAATCCACTTGATATGGTGATATAAACCCCCACCAACCTGCTGGAGTTGCCAACATCATGTAATTGAACCTTGGAATGAAAATATGCCTAGCTCCACGTAATTCAATGTTCAAGCTGCTGAATATTGCTATTTAATTCTTTTTCATGTAAAAGTGTAAAGATTAAGAGTCACAAACATGAGAGACAAGAAAGGGAAAAAGGGATGAAGGACTTTTTTTTTTAATACACCGATCTTAATTACTTCTTTGAGGCGGACCATAATTCTCCGGTGTCCTCATATGTTTAACCATTCGGGTCGCCTATGAGACTATTCCGAAATTAGGGAAAGAGAGCGGTTAAGGACTCCCCCTTCCAACAAATACACTTCCTCGAATTCGAACTTGCATTCTTGTTCTTGAGGAGGCCTTGAGCCGCTACCACTCGGCCAACATCATCTTGGTTGAAGGACTTCTCTTGGTTGAAGGACTTCTCTTAGATCGCACTAGTTTATTAATAACCTTACTAACCACAACTTTATTATTGAAATGAACTGCATTCTAAATGACCTTATGGGAACCATGACTGATTGTTTTTATATATATAAATATCGAATTTCATTTTCTTATGAATTTAAATGATGTGTACGTTGTAATGAACCCCCTTGCAGTGAGCTGCCTAGTTCTCTTAGTTGTGTAATTAACCATAGGAATAGTATATATATATATATATATATATATATATATATATATATATATATATATATATATATATAGGCAAATGGGACGAGTTTTGTATACATGGAAATTTTGGAACCAAACTGACATCTTGAGAGACCAAATTTTTTATGATATTTACTCGTTTTATAAATTTGAACCCTTTAAACTTGATTCTCAGGACTCTAGGTTTGGTACCACATTCTTTAACAATGAAAAAGACATTCTTACAAAGTTCCAACAACCTTAATAATTTCAGTATTCTCATCATTGTTGTTGAGATATATAGTCTCACATTGGTTATATGTGCAACTAATGTGGAGTTTATAAGGTCTTGCGCACTCCTACCCTTTGAGCTAGCTTTTGGGGTGGTGTATCCCAAGGTTCTTTACATGGTATCAGAGTCTTGTCGTCCCCCACTCTTTCTCTTGTGGAGTTTCTTAACACAGGTAGGCTAAGCCTGTTGCATTTCCACACTAAGCCCAAAGGGCTCTCGTGTGAGGGGGCGTGTTGAGATATATAGTCCCACATTGGTTATATGTGCAACTAATGTGGAGTTTATAAGGTCTTGGGCACTCCCACCCTTGAGGTCACCTTCGAAATTTTCACGAGAGCTCCAAGTTTGCTATCTGCCATGGATGTCTGTAATACTAACATTGTTGATGGAATGCAATCTAAGGCTTTCATCAGACGATAGTGAACTAAGCATAATCTGCCTCAGGATGAATGCAGGTTGCCTTGGAGGAGGAAGATCCACAATCTCACTGTTAAGCATAGAAATTACTGCAGCCATATTGGGCCTGTCTGCAGCAAATTCTTGTACACACAGAAGTCCTATGTGTATGCACCTCATAATATGCTTTTCAAGGCTAGGATCATATATTCCTGGATCCACTAAAGATAAAACATCTTCTTCCTTCCATTGTATCCAGACCTAAGAATGAAACAAAAATCAATCGATTTTAAGTTTTATCAGAAAAAAAACTACAAAGCTTCTTCCATAATAATGCCAGGGATGAATTTTAGAGACTTACAAGTCCCAAGAGGGTAAGAGAATTCTCATTGTCATACAAACTTGAGTTTTTTCTTCCACTAACAATCTCTAGTAGCAAAACTCCAAAGCTAAAGACATCTGATTTCTCTGAAAACACTCCTTGCATTGCATATTCAGGGGACATATAGCCACTGCATTGAAATATAACAATTCATTCTCCTTGTATGTGACTTTAACCTTAGACAAAAAAGAAGGCACACTTACTATGTTCCCACAACCCTTTGGGTATTTCCCTGATCTTCACTGCCTCCAAAGATTCTTGCCATACCAAAGTCTGATATTTTTGGATTTAGTTCCTCATCTAGCAAGATATTACTTGCCTTCAAATCTCTATGTATGATTTTTAGCCTGGAATCTCTGTGGAGATAAAGCAATCCTCTAGCTATTCCTTCTATTATGCTAAAGCGCTTTCTCCAATCCAAGAGTTTATTTTCTGATGGATCTGCAAAAGTAAAAACCAGAAGATGCATAGCGTGCTTTGTAGAAAACCTATATTAGCATGCTTTCAAGAAAACTCACTAACTGTGAAACCGTTGTTCATTTTTTTCAATTAATCAGAAATCAAAACCACTCCCCTTTGAACCCAACTAGCGAATATGGGGTGGAGGCAATGCTTGCACGCAGTCTTACCCTTGCATTCATTTTCTTTTATGAAAAAAATAAAATTATGAGATTAATAAAGTGGTGCGAACAAGCCTGGAGCAGCGGTAAGGTTGTTTTCTGTAATATGAAAGTCACGAGTTCGAGTCAGGAAGTAGTTTCTTTTCAAAAATGGAAAGGTAAAGTTGCGTATAATTGACTTATATGGATTGCTCTTACCCCTACCCTTGTTAGTCCTGATTTAATGAGGAATTGTTTTAATAAAGTAATTCATGAAAACTTTAATTTGAATATGAGACGGAAACTAAAGGGCCATTCAAAGAACTAACCAAACACAAATGCATCCAAACTTCTGTTTGGCATGTACTCGTATATCAACATCTTTTCCTCTTCTTCAATACAGCAGCCTAGAAGCCTTACAAGATTGCGATGTTGAAGCTTAGATATCACTACAACTTCATTCATGAATTCTTCTAGCCCTTGTCCAGATGCTCTAGAAAGTCTTTTAACTGCTATTTCCTTACCATCTTGCAGTTTTCCCTACAATACAATATCAAGAAACAGAAACTATTAACATTGACTTCAAACATGATAAACTTTGCTAGATTTAATATACCTTGTATACTGCACCGAAACCACCCTGGCCAAGTTTGTTTGATAAGTGGAAGTAGTTTGTGGCAGTTGCAAGCTTTTCAAAGCTAAATTGTAATAGCTCTTGTAGCTTAGCTTGTGATAATTCTCCAATTACTTTGTCGTTTGTGTGTTCTTCCGATTCAGATGTTTCACCTTTGTTAAATCGAATAAATTATACAAACATCAATTATGAAAACTTAGATCCCATACAAATAAAATGTTACGAAGATGGTATATTACCTAGATGCAAAGCCCTTCTCCAAATGACATATGCACAAGTGACAAATACGAAAGTTCCTATTATCATTGTAACTGTAATTGTAACTGTAATGATGACTTTTATGTTTCTCTCTTTATCTGTAATTCAGGAAACATTAACATCAACATCAACAATACCTTTTTCCCAAACTAATTGGGGTCGGCAATTCAGGGAACGTAAGCATATAAAATTGAAAATTGAAGAATTTATGCCTAAAGAAAATAAATATGGTCAAGTTAAAGAACTGTATATAAATTTTTGTTCTAATAATACCTGTCATACCAAGTTCTGTATAGGCTACACGAACGTAAAGATCAATTCCTCCACTTGGGAATTGTTGTATATCAATTAGATTCCCATTCCAAGACATACAGCCAATTTCATCATCATATGCATATGCAATGCAAGAGCAATTCTCCAAGCACCCGCTTCTGCATGTGTCTTGTGTAACAGATGACCCTTGTGCAAAATCAGGAACTTTGATCATCTGCAATGTCAAAAACCCATCTGCTTTATTACTGTCCACACTTGTGTTTTGATTGTTGGTCCTTTCACATTGCAGAGGTGTGCTTCTAACACATCCACGAGTCCAGTTTTGCCTATTCCATTCCTCTTTGTTCCTTGGCTCAAACCCTTTCAAACAGCTACATATTGGTGAGCCCTGGGAGCTACAGCTTGCAAATGCCCCACATATACCATAAACATCACAATCTGATTGGTGGCTAGTCCATGTAACTTGCCATTGCTCCTTCTCATCATCCCAATTTTTTTGCACATATTGGCCTTGGGGATACAAGGTAGACATTACGAGTCCCCTCCCATATGCTGTGAAAGATATTTCAACTGTTCCATTCCCATCATCTTCAACATGAACACCATTAAGATACGCAGTTTCCATGTTTAATACCCCTATAAAAACCTGACCATTCCATGGACCACTGCGCCAGTATGGTTGAGTTCCATTCAGAATGAACAGTTCAGGAATCTTTAGGCGTTCAACACTGAAAGAAAAGCTTCCAATGGATGGATCAGAAAGGCTTTTCCATGATGTAAGTTCTGCCTTCTCACATGTTATTTTGTTGCTTGTAATTTTCATACGGGGTAACCAAGTATTTGAAGGATGGTTGAAACTCTCCCATATGGTGTTTCCTGTTGTGCTTTCCAGCAAGAGAAGGCTTCCATAATCTGAAAGTTGGGAAGTAGAATTGGATGCAATATTGGACACATTTGATGACCAAACAACCTGTTTCTTCCCATTCAATACCACAAGATTGCCATCTTCAGATATCGTAACAACCCCAGAAGAATCATTCAATGGTTGGTTTCTATTAGCCACCCATGTGACAGTGAGGTTGGACTTCCACCAAATTCCTACATAGCGATTTGTAGAGTCAGTGCTGAAGAACCCCAAGGTAAAGTTTCCACTATTGGAGCTAAGAGTTTCAGGGTCCTTGATGAATTGAATTGATGTGATGCTGTCTTTGGCAATACCATTAACATCTAAAAAATAACAACTCATGAAAATAAAAACATACAACAAGTTTTTGCAGCTTTTGAAATCCATTACTGGCATGAATTCAACATATTCAAAACACTACGGTCATGATGATGGATTATAGATCTAGTAAATATCTATCTTTTCTTTTACACTGGAATTTAATAAATAAATTCATTAGTTTGCCTTGCTTGGAGTAGAAGAATTATTCAATATTTTTTTTCCACCTTTTTGGTTGAACTTTGAATCCTCCCCTTGTAATTTATACTATTTAAAATTATTCTTTATTGAGATAATTATTTAGGAGGAAGATTATACTTACAACATTTTTTTTACAATCTCTTACAACCATATCTTAACACTGTTGATTTCTGTCAATTAACAGTTATTATTTTCGCAAATTAAACACATTAATTAATTATTAATTCACGATAAATGATAACCGTTGACTAGCGAAAATCAACGGTGTTAAGATATGATTGTATGAGGTTGTAAAAAAAAAAATTGTAAGTATAACCTTCTCATTATTTAGAGCAGTTTTTTACTTTTTTTAAACTATATGATTACATAGTAGGTACTCTCTAAATCTAACTGAATCTGATGTTATGATATATAAAATTTCGATTATGCTAAAATAATACTTTTTCAGAAAATATCTAAAAAATGAATTTTTACAATCATATATACTAGGATATAAAGTTTTATTATATAAAAAAACCTTTATATAATAAAATTGAAATGCTCATGTTGCAGTTTATGGTGTTGGTTCGGAAAGAACTGAGAAGCTTTTGACGAGTTTAAATGTCTTTGTGATTGTGGAACTATTGTTGCAAATTCGAACTATGTTTATGGGAGGTAAAAATATGCCAAATGAAATGTCATTGCTTATATCTCAAAAAGTTACGTGAAATCAAAAAAGAAAAAAACCTGATGTGAATACCCGAGTCAAAAGTTATAGTCTTTCAAAGTTTTACGATAACGAGACTAGAGACTACCTACGTGACATTGACATGACATCAGTGCCATCACGATCAATACCGGTGATGTATTTGATTATATTAGTTTGGAAAAAATTGTTGGAAATCAATAATCACACATATTGCAAAGGAAAAGAGAAAGAGAGAGAATAAATACAGTAGTTTATCCTGGTTCACCCAATTTAGGCTACATCCAACTTGTCTATACTGTATTCACCTCACATCTACTCATGACTTGGTATTGACGTGATCCCAGTTGTCTTTCTGCTAACCCCGATAAGAAGAAACTTTGTCACCGTGGGCATGCAAAAAAATATGACCATACCCAACAAAACTTAATCAATCAACTTTAACTAAACAATTATTATTATTTTTTTGGTAATCAACTAAACAATTATTTTGCCCAACAATTAGCCCATCCAGTGACAGTTTAACCACGGCATTGACGTGAAAGCAAAGTGTGGGGATATAAAATATACTACAAGTCCATCGAAGAGTCAAGATAGATAGCAAAGGTAATTAGCTAAAGTAATCCACTCAACCTGAAAATCAAGATCTGAGCGATGCGTATTCAACACGGGCTAATTCCAGACTTACCACTTGCACTGTTATCATATACCAAAGTCAAGAAACTGACTCCTGAAGTCTTGTTAGATGTATTTGGAGACACGTTACGCTGCATATGAAAAGGTTTAAAGAAACGGTGCAATTTTTGTACTGTGGGCTCTGTAAATCTTTTTTTTTTTTTTTCCCATAAAATATTAGGATTGGTGGTACTCCTATTTTTTCATGTTTACATTCTCTTATGATTTTTTTTTCTTCTCAAAGTAAAAACTATTTTTGTATATTTTCTATTCATATTTATATTACTTATAAATTTATATTTTTTAGTATAAGACATGGAAATATTTTTTAAGAATTTTATATGATAATGCGAAGATTTATAAAATCAAAAATAAATTTTGTTCTTAAATAATCTTTTAACCATTCATTTAGTAAATAAATGTACGTAACATTATTTAATATACACTTCAAATATTTTCATTCTCATTCAAAATAAATTGATATTATATTTATTTATTGAATAGATTAATTATAACTTTTGTTTCGAATGAACGTTTAGCATCTTTAACTATTTAA
Source organism: Gastrolobium bilobum (assembly GCF_033153095.1). Lineage (NCBI taxonomy): Eukaryota > Viridiplantae > Streptophyta > Magnoliopsida > Fabales > Fabaceae > Gastrolobium > Gastrolobium bilobum. The sequence continues at coordinate 161,719 of NW_026896211.1, forward strand.
TTTAACTTCAATTTTGTTTAGTATTGCAATCATGTGATCCTTTAATCATTATTTATAATATGATATGAAAACATTATAGTTTTGAATTTCACTCTTCTTTATAATGACATAAATTACCGTAACATCATATTTTATTAATACATAAAATATATTATCGTAACTAAAAATATATTTTTATGAACTATTTTATTAATATATTTTCATTCTAGACTTTTAGTTGCCTATTATTTCATAATATGTTATCAACACAATGTTCTACCCAAAGAAAATCACAGCGATTAATTCAAAAATGGTAAGCGATCTTACATCATAAATCGTTAGATAAAGGTCAATATTCATCTTATTCATTTCATTATATTTTTCCAGGTTCATTTTATATTTTGCAATTAATATGCTGCTATTTTCATTCGGGGTATTTTCCTGTGAGAGGGAGATAGGCCAGAACATATTGATTATGTATTATGGAGTTATACGACTACTCCCCATTCAACCACCGGTGAAACACCATTCAGAATGGTATATGGCACTCAGACAATGATTCCAATTGAAATAGGAGAATCATCTTGGAGAAAACTATATGCAAATGAAGACAACAATTCTCATGCCTTGTTACAAAATTTAGATACAACTCGCGAGATGCGCGAAATTGCCTATATTAAGGAAGCCGCTTTGAAACAGAGAATTGCAGCAAGATATAATCTGGAAGTTATCAAAAGAAGCTTCAACGTTGGACATTTAGTCCTTAGAATGGGCTGATATTGGTAACAGGAATGCGCGTCAAGGAAAATTAGCAGCTAATTGGGAGAGCCCTTATCACATTCAAGGAAAAACTAAAAAGGGAGCATTCGTCATTGATACATTATCAGGACTTGCAAAATCCCACGTACTTGGAATGCAGATAAACTTAAGTTATTTTGTAGCTAAATGTTTTTTGTTGTTCCACAATATGTATGCAGCTTATCATTACCATTACTATTATTTGCAAATGAAGATTACAAGTTTGTCAAGCTATGAATTATAAGATCCAAACACGAAAATCATCGCGCAAAAGAAAGGAAGGTAAAACCTTAACTGGTTAAAATTTCCTTTGCACAATTAAGGTAAGAGGAAGGAAGGAAAAACCTTAACTGGTTAAAACTTCCATCGCAAAGTGAAAGGAAGGTAAAACCTTAACTGGTTCCATTATGCAAGAAAGGAAGGTAAAACTTTAACTGGAACTTCCGTCGCGACAAAGACTGTAACATCCCCGTCTCGAGCCGGTTCAATTAACATGCATATGATATAAACAGAAACAGCGGAAGACTTAACTTACGAAAATACGAGCTAACTTTTTTTTTTCTTTTTAAATTCTCATTCGACGTAAATGAAAATCAAACAGAGTTTCCTCTATAAATCGGACAACTGGGGATTTTCCAATCCCACTCAGAATCAATTCCTGATAAACAGTTTATACAGCACATCAATCCAGAAGTACCAGTCATGCAAATATAATCAGATACCTATCCATGGGCGCATGCATAACTTGACTCAGTGCCGCTATATCTAACAACATGCAATCCAAAACGTAAACATATCTGAATACTACATCATCATATAACGTGCCTGAATACTCAAATGTACATGCATCAAACTGACAGACATGTACAAAACATATACAGGCCATATACAAAATATAGGATCTAACATCATGATCCACAAAATACTGAAATACTAAGTGAAAGCACTATACTCCAAAATAGAAGTAGCCTACAGCTACTCAAAACCCAATACGTCCAAAATCCTCAGCCACGGGTCGCGTCCCTGACTAGAGAGGTCTCACCGGGAATCTGGGCACCTGAAGACGAGCTTCTCCGGCAATATCCTGAGTTTAAGGACAGGTATGTTCTTGATTTTGAGGACAAAATTGCTAAAAGGTGGGGTGACTATAATAGCCCTAACCTAATTAATTAGTAAATTAAATGTGATTGAATAATTAACCATGTAATAGTGAGTAAAATTACGTATAGGACCTAATTAAGTGAATTTGGGTCACTTTTGAGGTAAAAAGTGTACTCAGTGAAAATTAAGGGGTATAAATGGGTGCAGACAAAAGTACCCAAAATATAAAAATGAAAGTGGAAATATTCCTAGAAAAATATTCCAGACTTTTGGGTAAAGTTTGGTGATTTATGGAGTTAAACAGATAGATGAACCAATACCCACTTGATCCCACTTAACTTATGTTAAGTGACTATACAACACAAAAAAAAAAAAGAACCCAAATCCCTTCCCCAACCCGTCGTGCGCCAGAAGAGAGAAAGAAAGGAAGGAAAAATAAGAAGAAGAAGAGAGGGAGAAGAGAGAAAGGAGATGGAAACCCTAGATCATCCAATCCTTAACCGTGTTGTTGATTCAAAAGCCTAAATCACTCCAAATCCTTCTCTCTTCTTGAATCCAAGCTAGGTTTGTTGTGGGGAGCTTTGTGTTGTGAGATTTTCTCTCTAAAAAATCCGCCCCTTTGAAGGTTGAAGGAGTTTGGGGAGCATTTGGCTCCTTGGAAGCTTGAAGAATCATCACTCCTTGATTGTGCAACCATTGGTGGTAAGATTCTACTCCTTGAACCTTATTTTCATGGAGATTGCATGATTGAGGAAGATGATGAATAGTGTTTAGGGTTTTATGAAAATGTGAGTAGAGTGGCTATGTTCTAGGAGGATTGAGACTTAGTGGATGTTATGAAAAATGCTAGAAATGACATTTAATTGGTGAAAATGAGCTTAGTTAGTCATTGGTGTATACTTTGAAAATTGCAAGATTGAATACTTGATGTTGGACTTCCTTGCAATTGTGATCAATGGTTGGGTTTGGTAGGATATTGATTGTGTCCTTGTGTTGTCTAGGATTGAGGCAATTGGACCAACATTGAGAGACCAACCGTTGGAGCAAGCTATGGAGCTTGATTAGCTCTTTGGAATAGGTAAGCTCATGCTAATTTATAATGTAGTGTTGTTGTGGTATTGGTGGATATATAGATATTCATTGGATTGTATGATTGATGCTGTGACACCTTGTTGTAGGGGTGTACTTTGCAAGTTATAGTTGAAATCAAAGTTGACTGGTTGTAGAACCTGTTGGTGGTGAACAAAAGGTTGAACTGAAGCTTTGAGGTAAGCCTTCGGACCTTGGGTGTAATTCCTTTGATTGTTCCACCAAGCCCTGAATTGGTAGTGGTTGTGATAGTGTATATAAATGCAATGAAATAATTTAATGTTTTGTTATACGTATGTGTATGCTTTTGGTGTGGCATAGGATGATGTTTCCCTATGTTGGTATGTGGCATGACGATGCGTAAATCATACTTAGTAGTTTAGCTGGCCAGTAGGACTATTTGCATTTGAGTATCCTTAGGACAACTTGAGAGCTCGAGGGATTTCTCCTGGAGATGTTGTTTACACACTGCATGGATATGTATTTATTGCATTATTATTGTTATTGCTATCACACTGATATTGAACTATGGGGTGGAGAGATGCTACAAGGACCCCTGGTTTACTTTGATATATTCGTATATCTCACCCCCTGTTGTGGGGACCCCCTTTCAGGAAAAGATGCTGCAGGAGCCTCCAGTGGCAAGTGGCCATATTTGGATTAGTAGATGCATGAAGACGTTGCAATATTTTTGGGATTATACATGACATGTAGAAATACCATGTATAGGACTTATATTTGGAAGCCATTTGTCATATATATGTCATGCTTTATTGGATGGACTTAGCCTATACTCATCTTGCTTGGTACCTCTTTTGTTGTTGAGAGCCAAGGGATTGATCATAGCCCTCTTTGATAGCTAAGTCCCATGAATTGTAATGAAGACATGTTGTAATTAATGGAGATATATGTATGATGAAATAGTATGCGTGCTTCTCTTAGTGTATGAGTACTTTGAAAGACTAGAATTCATGTATTGAAAGAATTATATGATTGTCAATTAGGTGAAAGAAGACATTTAGGTTGAAAATCCAAGTAAAAGTAAAGATATCCCGTCTTGTTGTCCAATTTTCGTATCCTATATGATAGATTTTGTAACACCCTCTCTTGTAGGCCTCCAAGAGAGTTGTTTGCTAAGCGGAATTAGAGTTCTTTAATAGTATTTTAGAGACTGAAAAAAATTGCTTTTACATTGCCAATTAAAACTAAAGAGGGGATCTGGTTAATTACTAAAATCAGAATACGCAAAATTTCTTCAACTTACTAAAAATATAAATTTCCTGATAGACCTTGCTGTCTTTAAAAATTCGTATAAAATCCAGTTCAACAATTCAAAAATATATTCTTTGTAATCTGGAAACTAGACATCTGGGGCTTCACGTTCATATAAAATAATAGTGGTTTGGAGTTCGTTTGCCCCTCGAAACATAACTCGCAAAATAAGAGAGAAAATAGTGGAAATATCACAAATGTCCTGGCTGGTAAAATTCATAATAAATCGATCTTTCAGAATTTCTTTGCAAGGTTTATATATAATGAAACTAGACACCTGGGGCTACGCGTGCATATAAATTATAAGAAAATCGGAGGTCCATAGCCCCAGTACGACAACTTACAAAGTGCTCGCAAAGACTTTTCAAAACTCAGCATTTAGATAACATGTCAAAATCCTTTTCGCAAATTTCAACATCTGTTTCCAAAATACTTGCTGGTCATAAAATCGTAATGCAATAATAAAATCATAGATCTCAGTAATAAAAGCTTCTCAATTTCATACAGTCATCCATAAAATATCACATCAATAGCAGCATGCCCAAAACAGTAGAAGCCAACAGCAAATATCCAAGTCCTCAAAAGCTTTTACGTCCTCCTGCCATTTTGTAAAAATAGCAGCCCCAAAGGGGTGAGAGAAAATCCCAGTAGTGTGGCAACAAAACCATAGTGCAACAATATCAACTAGGCACAAAATCATAAATAGTCACTTCAAACATTTAATCCTTTTCATCATATATCATAACGCGTATATAACGCCCTTTTTCCTTTACGCTCATAGCACCGTCGTGCGCGTAGCATCACAGTGGGTATTCCTAATGGCTCCCATGAAGGTGAATCCCACTGTGGAACCTATGCGGACTGAAGCCAAGTGTCCCCTCTCCTGGTACCAGGCATGCCTATATGATGCATGCTCAGTCACATGTCCTCAATACAAATATATATATATATAGATATATATATATATATATATATATATATATATATATATATATATATATTCAAGATGTCATGAATCAAGTATACATGCCATGTTATGCAATCGCACCCAACAGAAAAATGTATTATGATGTAAAATGCATGCATATATCATATCATCCTTTCATATTCTTACCATTGGCTCATCATCATCATAACATACATAGGACAAATGTGAGCAACACATCACAATTCCATACACTAGCCAATAGTCACATTAGGTAATACCGCCTACACATACCTCGCGTGTCCAAATATTAATCAGCGACACCAAAACCAGCCCACACTTTAATAATTATGCGCACCTAATCAATGGTACAATAAATCAGAACTTCATTCATATTACATACTATTTATACGAAATTCGCATGCCTCTTTATTCTTGTATTTCATTCGATTTACCATGCTTCTTGTGCATCACCAATTTCTGCCTTCCCATTATTTAATAACATATTATCATAATAAAATCCTAAGTTCCCAACATATACCAATTCGGTTTTTTATGGTTCTTTTCATACAAAATTTCAGGTTCCAATTCGGTTTAAAGTTCCTGATTACACCTAAGTTTATAAACTTTAAATAGCACAAACATCCAATTGGTTCCTATCAAGGTTTCTTTCCTAATAGCATTCTGCCTTCAATTTAATTTTCACCAATGATTAACCATGAATAAAACCCAAGATCTTACTCAAAACAGAATCGGTTTTGGACACAAAATTATTCAAGACTTTATTCATCCATTTCCTGCTTCCCTACTCATGGTGTGCGCAAGGAAGAACCTATTTATCAGGCTGTAATTTTAATTTAAGTAGAACCAAGTTCATATCAAATATTACCAAGACAGAATAGGTTTTATTCAATCAAAACATCAAGGATGATTCATTCTAAAACTTAACTAACCTATGTATAGTGTGCTTCAAGAGGTCTAAGAATGCTGTCCTTTACATTTCCATGTATACTAAGTTTAGATGGTGCCAATGGTGCACACAGCATACCCCCTATATAATATTTTCATCAGATGCAAAGCTAGACCAATGACTAAACTTAATGAAACAGCCCCCAATTTACAAGAGTTATTAATATTATATATACATTCTTCTAATTTTTCCTGACTTCCAATAGGTATTATCATCTAGTCAACCATGACAACATCCTAGGTTTCCAACCCCTCGTAGAATCGGTTCCTTTTGTTAATGGGTCAAGGATTTTTATTCACCTTTTTAACCTTACAGCTTATAATGCGCTAGAAAAAAAAAATCTACGACAAGTTCTCCAATTACTCGAATTCAATTAAAACTAGATACCACCACCTATGTGAGTTATTTTCAAGTTCCCCACAATTAATTAATTCTGTAAGCAGGCTACATTACACATGGTTATACGGCTGCAGCAAGTACATTAAATGACAGAATTTAACTCCCTAAAACCGTTACACAGGCCAAATAAAGTGAGAATTAATGGCGTACAAAACCGACACTACACCAGCCTAAATACAGCATACGCATGATTCAGTGAATAAAGAGGTAGGTTGGCGCTTGAAGGTACCTGTTCTCGCCTATACATCCAGGGTTCTAGATTGAACCAAGGAACAACCCTTTACGTTCTCCTAATTTCCAATAGTCCGAATCCAGTTGCATGAAAAGGGGAAGAGAAGATTCAATCAGGGCAGAGACACACACATGCAAAGAGAAGGAACTTAAGTGAGTTCAGAGTTGTGAGCAGCAAGACACCCCCAGAAATTAACTCACCTTCTAAGAGGTTGCTGCTCGACCAACAAGGAGGAAGGGTAGTAAGCAGATGTTGCAATCTGCTTGCAAGAAGGGGCCTCCATCAAATCGTGAGGAGTGAAAGTGAATCACGAGCTAGGGAACAGAATACTTCCACCATTGCTGCAACACGGACAAACAGGGAAGAAAGGTAAAGAGATTTGGGGTCTGCCCTTTCTCAATGAACTCACGGTCACTGTGGCACTGGTGGAGGGAATAAAAATGGACATGCAACTGGGCAGTGTGGAGCTCAAGCGACGGTGAGAGGGAGATGAATTCAGTTGGTGTTTGGGACATGTTTTGATCGCTGTATCTATGTATTTACGGTTTCTGGATTGATGTTGCCAATAGGATGTGCCGAGAGAGAAGGAACAATTTTTGTTAATTGGCATTCTGAATTGTTAACCAAGGTCACAGCCTATGCACCTCTCATCAGCGCTCTAGAGGATGGATTTGGATGGGGTGGAAACTTTCAGCCAATAAGACTACAAACTTAAAGAATGGACCAATAATAATTCATGCATGTTGATTTCCTTTTTAAAATAACCAATGGATAGTGTAGGGAATTTTAAGGCTGAATGGGGTCCACCCTCTAAGTTAGGGTCGTGGCCCATTGCTAATGAATGTGGTCTAATTTATCTTCCTTTGGCTCCTAAATTTTCATGTAATTACTAAGTATCTTCTAGTGTTTTATTAGGAGATGTAATTAAAATTAAACCCATCCCACACCTACATGTAGTTCAATTTCACACTCCGATTGCAATTTAAATAATGTCTCAATAATTATCCTCCCACGGGATCACTAGGTAATAATCAATGTTTTTTTTTTACATTCAAGGTAATTAAAAGTATTTAAAATTTAACTTATCCTATCCTCTTCACTAGTACTTAAATTTTCCAAAGTACTCACTTGCTCAAGATTATAATTCACACAAATTTCGTGGATTAAAATAAGTCTACCCTAAATAAATATGCATATATATACATCGAGTTCTAAACAAGCCTTTATGTTCCTATCTACAATTTACATAATTTCCTAAATTAGCGGGATGTTACAGATTTGGAACCTTGTGTCTTAATGGAAGTTGTAAATATTTTTGTTAGCTTTCCATAGAGACCAAGATTGTGTAATTTGGATAAGTATAACTAAAGTTATGGATGAAACATCATCGGTAGGTCAAATTGCCCTATTTTCGGCACCCAGACCTGCTGTGTGGCGCTATGGGCGCCAAACTGGCGCTAAGGGCGCCGGCTTCCAGTAAGAGGCAGTAACTACGGCGCTGAGGGCGCCACGGTGGCGCTAGGAGCGCCAACCTCTCTGACTGCTCACGCTATGAGCGTGAGATTCACGCTATGGGCGTGGAGGTCCTGGAAATTTCAGCACCTATTTTCTTAGAAATCTCATAACTTGGGCTACGGTGCCCCGATTTGAGCGCGGTTTGAATCCCCGCGTAGCTAATGAAAAATACTATAACATATTGGAGATTGGAGACCATAAAAGTAAGTATATAAATTCCAATTTAAAAAAAGGCGAAGAGAGTTTAGTATTGAACTCGAACAAAATAATGATATGATGTTAAGTTTAGTTTTGATTATTCCGCAAAGTAATAAAGTTATGTTCACGCAATTGGTTATTTCAAACTCGGGGTTGTTAAAAAGGAAAACAAAAAATTTACCCGGGTTTTAATTGAACCAATGTGATTGTAACTGCGCTTAATATCATAAAGCAATATTAACAAACCGGTTCTAGAACGGGGTGTTACATCAATCCCAGGGAAGCCCCAAGAAGACATCAGTGTACCATATATCAATACAGAAATCATATCAGAGCAAGTCATATCATGTTATCAAATAACTCTATATGAATGCATCTATACAAAGTATCATATCATCAGTCATAAAGTCCAACCATAGTCCACTAACCATGGTGGAGCACTCAAGTAGGAAAAGATTCGTTAAACATAGAGCTTACCTCTTGAAGCTTTAACAATCTGCTTACTTGTGGCTCAAGTTACTTATATATCTTCAAGAGACTCCGATTCCTTTTTAGTCCCTAGGTACACCTAGAGGAAGAATCCACAAATACAAATTAATAAAATGCCATCATGCCTAGCTTTCACATAAGGCATACATTTTATCGCTTCTTTTCGTTTCTTTACGTTTTTGCCAATGCTATGCCAATACACAAGTCTAGACCACCTTAAACTCGTTAGGATTCTTTAATTTAATCAAGTGTTCACTTGAGAATTTTCAACATAATTCATGCCATTTTCTTTAAAAGGACTGTGGGCCTACAATTAGGAAATCAATAGATTTTTCCATGATTTCTTTTCAAACCATTTCACTTCATGACTTATCAATTTTATACTTTGAAATACACATATTTTATTAAAATAAAATATGACAACATCTTTCCCTAAACACCCTATAGGTCGAATCCTTTAAGGGAATTTCCAAGGATCCTTCTCTTTTACAATACATTTTCCTCACTTAATTTAACAACTACACGTACATATATATATATATATATATATATATATATATATATATATATATATATGTATATACTAAGTTCCAATTTAATTTTTGGGAATCTCAAGCCCTTTAAATCCTTCAAGGCTGAAACATCAAGGGTATGTTTCAAAGGATTTTCTTTCAAATTTAACATTCTTACTAACTCATCCAAATTCCACTTACTTGCACACATAAAACCCCTCTTAATACATCAATTAAAATTTGCACAATAAATCCTATTAACCCTATCAAAGGCCGAAACATAGAGAGGAAAGGCATATGATTTTTCTCTAATTTGTTTACATACATACAATGCTCCTTTTTATTTCCTACATCCAAAATATCAATGATTCATCATCAAATCAAATTTTTTTAAAATATAATGCTTTCCTACCAAAGCATATTCATAATTTTATAACTGAAAAAGATTTCAACATTATTTTTATGTTGTCATGTATTTCCTGTTTCACTTTGTTCCATGGTCCACATCCTAGTGCATATGAGCAGGTGTATTCTTCAGAAGTCAGTTTAGCCTATTTGCTTAAGCTTTTGAAATGCTTGACCATCTAATTGAGTAAGTCATCTATCTTGGAGGGTGCAGAGACTGGAGATGTCATGTAGTTGGTTCTCTCTTTCCTTTAAGCATTAATAATAGTTGCAAACACACATACATACAGTAAATTGCTCTATTTCATTTGCAATGCTATAATTATTGATATTTGTAATTGATCAGCAAAATTATTACTAGATGGTTGTGCTTTTTATCATTATTGCAGAAGCCATTCGATGCTCTTCCAACAACATACAGCTATTGTCATCTGATGTTGGCTATCTTATGTCATTCGATGCTCTGTGGTGCTGGATACATGAAGATGAAGAAGAGTAGTTTGATAGGTTAGGGTTGTGTCGTTTAAGTAAAATAAGGCTTGCCTTGTAGGCACCATGTAGTTGCTTTTCTGGTGTATTGTCTTTTTTACTGAGTGCAATTGTACATGTACCTTTAGGGAGGATCTACTACCCTATAGCTTTTTTTATTGGATTTCACGTTGTAATTGTTCATTTCCTTTGAATGTTGAATGGAATAAAAGGTATTAAATCATGTCAGTTGTAATTCCTTAAGGCCCGTGTCAGTTGATATCTCCTTTGGGGTCACCATTGCTTGTTCCAAATCATAATGTTAAAAATTGATATGTCATGAAAATGGTTATGAAGAAGGTCATAATGAACTGGAAGTCTATTTAAATATCATTCATGTACCATATATATGTTACAGTACAGGTTCAGATACACCAACTTATAGATAACCCATTGGCATCTATAGCCTTGGTACATACAGAATTGACAAACTTAAAATCCTAAGTACAAGTACGCATATCTTGGACCAAATATATTACACATGTCCCATTTTTTACATGACAGATTGATATACAGATTCACATATTATACAGTACTATGCAATGGTTTGGATAGTTGGAAGGTTGATCACTCCTTGAAGAAGACATGTGCTTTGTTTGTTTCCATCTTACATCCTAGTAACCAACAAAGCTTGATGGAGATGGATCGCAAACAATGCCCATCCCACGAGTATTGACATCTACATGTGAGGAGCAGCAAAACAGCAATTAGTATGCAAATATAATAAGCAAAACAACAATTGTGATTCTGGTGAGAAGCAAAATTAATAATAAGCAACATGTGATACAGGTGCCCATACAGAAATGCATTTTTCATAACAAATATTGACATCATCTGTTTTCACGTAAAGGACATAACTCATAACCAGCAATGAGCCTTTTTTTTTTTTTACTTTTCTGTTCAACATCGTGGATCCTAGTTAGTATGTATATCCAAAATTAGATGTAATGTTAAAAAAATCCATAGGGCTGAATGCATGGAACAGAACTCACATGCTGGTCGAGGTTGTTCAAGCATGTGCAACTTATGGTCATATGGAAAAAAAAGATGTTTTAAAATAACTCTGATTCAAATTCGTATGTTAAATCTAACTAAGCAAAAAATGGACTGCACCTCATTGAATCCATGGGCAGATTAGACGCATCAAATAAAATGAGGTGATGAATACAGGGTCAAGTATTCTTGGCCTTTTTTCGCTCTATAAATTTCAGCATGATTTTATCACTCTCCTGACTTTAAATTTATGTTGTTGAGGAGAAGAATAACAAATATATCACGATGAAGATGACCAATGATTTCAACTTCTTTGCCGACATGAGTGCCCAAACTTCAAGTATAAATTATTCACATATGACCAAAGCATGTAAGCTTCATCAAACAACACAAAACCATAGTATAAGAGCAATTTTTTTTCCAACCACAACTGGAATATGCAGAAATTAACTCATTATCAGATCATAAAAACATTCTAAGAAGTGACATTTTTTTACCTCTGTCTTTATTTATCTCACTTGCCAGTCGATTGTGGAGAAAGCAAAAAAACTTCTTCCTTCAACACCTTCCCCCACTCCTACCAAGAAATGGAAACAAGGGATCAGGGCGCAATAAACCGAGAAGCTACAACATACATGCTCAGCAAGCTAGCACTGTACAACACAAACCTCATTACATTTTCTTACAAAAATTCAGTGCAACGAAACCCACCTTCCACAATATGCAAAATACACATGCAAATGATAGAGAAGGCAAGATTAATACCGATTTCGAAAGTCACATGCAAGCTACAAGGTTCTTCTCATCAGTTGCGACCTCAAAAAATGGAGGGAGAAATGACAGACCCACAACTCATTCGCGCCATTTTTCACACGTATATCACTCAACAAGCAGTCCAATCCACTGTTTCCATCACTTCACAAATCGTACAATCCCTCAAGGGCCTTTTCGTAATGTTGTTCGAGCTTCAGATTTCACTTCCCCGGGCAACGATGAAAGACGTCTTTGAAATGGACAACTTGTTTTGGTTGTCGTGGATGAAATCACACATAGAAACCAAAAGACGGGACAAATTCTTCGCCGGGAAAATTCCTATTTTTGTGGTACCAAAGATGGCTATCCCAAGTTCCAGACGTTGGTTTCCCGGGTAAGCAAAAATAATCTACGTACCAAACGCTCCCTTAGTGTCTTGTATTGAGTAAAATAAGATATAAAAATAGTTTAAACAAGTATTCCACAAGAGTTTACAGTTATGGTCACAACTTTTATTTATTACGCTTTTTACGGTTTTAAATGCTTGCGTAATAAATGAAAAAAGTTTACTCACATTTTTATAAATGAATTTCTGTGATTGTAACTGCGCTTAATATCATAATGAATGTTAACAATACCGGTGTACAACGGGTTGTTACATTTTATGGTATTAGAGCAGTTTTGTTAGGGAACTTTGATAATGTATAGCTGTGTTATGTGCTGCAAAGTTGTATATAGATTCTTATCGATTACTGCATATGTGATTCCTTAGTGTGGGTCTGATCAACCCATTCCTTTGTGTTACATGTGTGGTCATCGTAAGAAGCCTGCATGGCAAGCTTGGAGCACCGAATGTAAGTCCTTAGCCTGATGTTGTGGTTGCAGTGTTGACTGCTCCATGGACAAGAGATGGCGGTAAGTAAAAATATAAATATTAGAGGACTTAAGGAAAACAGACTTAAATGTTTTGTCTGACCTTTTGTTGAAATTTATAGAGTTGTATCATAAGTAAAAATTTTAGACAAACCTATGGTGTGTACAATATTAGCATAGGATAAATTTGTAGTATTGTGGATAATAATTATATAATTGAGAAGGGTTGGTAGTATGAAGATAGTGTTGGTGAGATTTTTATGTGTAAATGTACTATGGTAAAACAATTATGTACAGGTGGACTTGGTGAGCGACTTAGAACCTGACGAATCATTAGAAGATATGAACAGGTATGCTTAGGTATGAGTTAGAATATGTTATGTTTGATTAGAAGTTATAAGTTCCTGATAGATGATGTACACTTGAATGAATTGAGATGGTTAATGTAGAGAAACAAATGGAAGATATGATGTCTAATCCTAAGGGATTGGACCACTTGAAATTATTATGCTAATGAAGTGTTAATTTGAGAGATATTGAATTATGAGATTTAAATCCATAAGGAGGTAGTGTTGATTAAACATAGGTGAGATGAATTAATTAGGTATTATGGTATAGGGAAGAAGTTGAGAGAATCACCACGGATGCCATAAGATAAATGTACCATGAAGGCACTATTGTAGTTATTGAATGTCAATTCAAATTGAAAGACTTGTCAATGATAAAATGGATAGGATGGTTGAATTGCATAATCATATGTAAGATAGTAATGAGAATTGTAAAGAAATTATGATCTAGTGATCTGTATATATATACTACTAATAGTAGTGTGCTTGTGAAATCATTTAGTATTTGATGTGGATTGATAGACAGAGTGGAGGTATTTTCAATGTAATGAATATTCTACAACCACCAAGGGTGAAAGTGAGCAGGAAAATTGATGGGTTGCTCTACAATATTGAGTATGGGTTTATGTGAGCCGTAGCAGACAATGGATTAGAACGGTGACAAGATTTTATGAGTTATTGTGGTACAATCACCAAGTGAGAGAGTATGATTAGTGAATGAGCTCATGTACAACTTAATATGAAATCATACGATTAGGATATGAACTAAGGTGCATAGAGTGTGGAACTATGTAGTTAGCGAAAGAACTAATATGTAAAAATGATAAGATTAGCTAATTAGCTGAGGTAATTGTCAGTGCAAGGACTGACGTGTAAATTCAGTGCAAGAACTGATGTATAATTATCAGTGTAAGGGCTGATGAACAATTATTAGTGCAAGGACAGTTGGGTTTAGAAAACCCCTGTGTGATGAGAATTATATGTGGAAATATGATACATTATACTAAGAGATGTGAGAGGTGTACGGAACCTTGAGAAAAATTCTGAATTCATGGAATAGAGATTATGATATGAACCATGTCATGTGACTAGTCAAAATAAAAGAGTAAACGACCTGTGGGAAGAGTAATCAAGAAAGAACTAAGGGACTATATGTATATGTGATATGAGTATAATACTACTACTACTACTATGATATCGGGGGAAGCCCCATGTGAATATACCAAATATATTTGCCTTTATCTACGAATGTGATACATACGCCAAATGGACTGGGTCCATGTGTGATCTGGAGTGTACTGGGTACACATTTGCTGTTATATACAGATAAGTGATAGAAATATAAGTTCCTCTGTGCACTGGGTGCATGTAATACGACTTGATAGCATGGATATCTCTGTGCGCCTTATGTGCCCGGAGTGTATGGCCATCTCCGTGCGGATTATGTTCCCGGAGACTATTATTATCTTGTATGAGTAATATGAGACGAGGAAGTATCCCGCATTGATGTGACCGCTAGTATAGTTGAGATTTTTTTATATAAATGCACAAATAAGAAACGTTGGGGATGCTCCTAGAACAGGGACAGCTGGTGGTAAGTTACCATTACTGCATGAATCATAAGGATAGATTCTCTGATCGGTGGGTCATTTACATCTGGGCCCCTTAGGACAGCAAAAGCTCAAGGGGTTTAACCTAAGGATGTGTTTACCCACTGTATTGGGAGGATTGTGTCATGTAAAGAACGCAAGATGGGATATCGGGTAACTTTAAGTGAACAGTAATATATCGAATTGAATGTAATATATGAAACGTCATGAGAAGGTATTTTGAGGTATGAGTTCCGAGCACTAGCGGATGTGTGTATGTGTACCCGAGTGTGGTGACATGAATTTTGGGTTCCAAGGAAAGTGTGAAGTTTATTGGGGATTATTGCCCTATGGTAAAGAATAACAACTATTAATATTGATGGATTGAGTGAATGTTGTATTAGAAGGGACTAATGAGGAATAAATGTGCAGTTAAGATGGTGGCCTGATGGCCTTTCATGAGAAGTTAGTTGTGATGGAATTAGGTGAAAATGTTTAATAAGGATCAGTAACTTAAATTATGATGATTAAATAAAGGTTGATAACTCGATGGAGTGACATGGAGCACGGTATGCGATATATGCTAAGTGAGAGAGATACATCCTTTGGAGATACACGGTATTGATAAAATTTCAGAAAATTGTTTAAGGATGAAAGTAGTTCCAGGTGATAGAACGATTATGTTGGATATTACCAATATGAGGAGACTTATATGTAAGGATTATGATATAGTATTTTAAGTGGAACATCCATGATAAAAATGTCGATAATGAGGAAATGGAGGTATAAATGAATGAAAAATATGTTGAATCTATAATATTGTTACAGAATGATGAGTAAAAATGGTTAGTTAGTGAACATCTTAGGCATAAGACCTTTGATGCGGAAGTCATTGGTGGATTTTGTGTTAGACTTGGAGATGACTGATTTGATAGATAAACGAACAGTGGGTGAAAATTTTTTATATGACGTTATAGGTGGAAAATTTCATGAGTGGGTTTGTGGTTGAAGGACCTTAAAGGGCTAATCGGAAATATAAACTATTATGAGGATTGTTAGTTCCGTATCATAAAGAGAAAAATATAGTTGTGATTATCGAAGAAGAGGTGAAGACACGTGACAAAGTAAAGTAAAGTATATAAGTATGGAATTTAATGTGAGTCAGAATGATAGGATACGACAAAGTGCCATGGGAACTAGGAAGTATGTGCTTGTGTGACAGCTAAGGAAGCAACTCAATGGTAAGATCAGTAACATTAATGAAAAGGACTGGTATATTGGGGTATTGCTGAAACAGTAGTGGCAGTGAAAGGACTGAAGTACTAAAGTAAGTGTGAGTTAAAATATTCAGGAAATGACAGATAAATATACTTGGGGATCGTCTGATGTTGTTGTGCAAGATCTTGGGTCAGATAAAAAGATAAAGATAAAAAGGAAGTGAGGTTAGGTAGACGAATTTGTAACATAACTAAATTATTACCTATAAATTAGTGAGAGTGCAACCGTGAACCATGGAAAGTTTAAAGTATTGTGAATTAAAAGGTCATAGCACCATAATAAACAAGTATTTGTGAAGGGTCGAGGAATGATGAGTACAACAAAAATGAGGTTATGCCTGTGATAAAAGTAAAATGGTAAAGATACACACCTGAGGAGGCTACTTGGGAACGGGAGGATGAGATTCTCCGGCTGTATCCCGAGTTAGCAGACAAGTATGAGTTAATTTTGCGGACAAAATTCTAAAAGGTGGGGTGAATATAACACCTCGCATTACTAAGTTTAAGTATTAAAATATTAAATGAGGATTAAATGGAAGGATTAGTGAAAATCCTAAAAATTAGGCAAAAATACAAAGAAAAGGCAAAACGGTAATTAGCCAACACGCAACCATAGGAAGATAAAAATTGAGTAGAAGGTCTCAGATGATAAAAATTAACCCTGGAAATGGGTTCAGAACGAAAAATTGAGTGGTTAGGCAAGTTTTAGAAAATTCAGTGAATAATGTTTTTACCAGGTAAAAATACTGCAGTACAGTTACACCGTAAAGCGTGCCGATTGAGTTTTGAGCTATAGTTTTTAAATATGAGTTATAAATGGTCTATAGAACTAGGAAATATGATTTCTGATAAAATTTGATGGAATTGAGTAAGTTTGGGGAAGTGTGGCAACAGCGCGCGCAACAACTTAAAACAACATTTTCTCCGAACGATCGGAGAACTCTGGATTCATCTGATCAAGTATAATTGAAGGACAATGGTTAATGTTAAAAATTAGAGTTTCTAAATAGGTTTTGAATTTATAGACGTTTAGTAGAATCGGAGAGAAATTCAAATTAGTTTGAAATCGCGTGAGGAGGCGGTGGGCCCACCTCACTTAAGTGGACTTAATCCACATGGCATGACACAAAATTTCAACACCTTCTCTCTCCTCCCTTCCTCTCCACCCGCGGCCTTCCTCCATGGATGAGCAAGAATGAGCTTAGAACTTAAATGAACCATAACTCCACCAATACTTAACCAAATCCATTGATTCTTGTCTTGAAATTTGTTGGAAATCATCATCCGAACACAACCCACCGATTAGATTTCCTTGAAACCTTCTCATTTGAGAGATATGAGGAAAAATCAGCAGCGAAGTTCAATTGATTTTTGGGATTTTGGAGTTGATTGCTCAAGCCATTGCTTGGGGATCACTAGGAGGAGTCTTGTGACTTGATTGTGGATAAGTTTCAACACCTCTCATGGTTGATTTGATGAGTTTGATTTTCATGAACCCTAAAGAGGGCTTTGTTGATTGGTGTATTTAGAGAGATCAAATGGAAAATGTTTTTACATGAATGTGTCTTAGAATGATGTGTAGTATCCATAAATGCAATAAAAATTATTGATGAAAAATGTGAAATTATAACTTAGAAAAATTTTAGGATGTCAAGACTTTCAGTTTTGGAAAT
Organism: Gastrolobium bilobum; assembly: GCF_033153095.1. Classification (NCBI taxonomy): domain Eukaryota; kingdom Viridiplantae; phylum Streptophyta; class Magnoliopsida; order Fabales; family Fabaceae; genus Gastrolobium; species Gastrolobium bilobum. Next base: position 179,636 of record NW_026896211.1, read on the forward strand.
GTGTTAGGATTGGATTGATGAGTTGTTGCATGATTGTATGTTGATATAATGAGATTGTATGAGGTGTGGAGTGGTTAAAATTGAGTGAAAATCCTTTGGAATTGCCTATGTTACAATTCAGTCATTTGAGGAGAATTAGGAGTTGGATGTTGTTGACTTTGCTTGGATGATGTATCATGTGTTATATGGTAATTAGATGGGTTGTGTGATGGTTGGAAGGTTGGAAAAACAATAAAAAAATATTTGGTAGTGTTGAGTGTTTAATTGGACATAGAGCAAAATATTAAGCAAAACGACGTTTAAAAGAAATAAAGTGAAAAACGGCACTTGATATGACTTTCCGGCAACCTAAGGATGCCTAAGAAAATGAGAAAGATAAGTTAGAAAAATAAAATGCAAATTTGCACCTTCTTGGCCGAACCTACATGGTGTAGGGGAGGATTTTTGACGTTTTCATAGTTGATAGATTTGGCGTGTATTGATGGTTCGTACATGGTTGTTGTAGGTTGTCGTACGTTGATTTGAACCCAGAACCGTGAGTCGGTGGATTGCCATTGGTCCGGGACCAAGTGGGATTGAGGTAAGTGATTGGAACAATGCTTGAATAATTGTTAACTTTCATGTGTTCGTATGAGTTTTAAGTAATTGGGAATGTCTTCTGTGTAGGCATTTCTGTCGAGTAACGAGCTCAGAGAATATACTGTTTTGGAGCTAAGTGGAGAGGCTTATTAAGGTAACCTCTTGGTACTGGAGCTTGTTCCCCTTGTGTGTTCCACCATACCCGTTGAGGGTGATGGTAGGAAATGTATATGAGTAATGTAGAATGACATATGCATGCATTGAGTATTTATGAGGGTACATATGTACCGAGTCTCTGGCCAGTAGACAGTTTTTGCCTCTGGGCGTTTCGAACTTCCATTGTATAGGTCTCCGAGAGGGAGTTCTAGTTGACCTAGGTCGTGGTGTGTGATCTGAATAGGAGCACACTAGGAAGTCTCGGGTGTATGCCGATGGGAGGGGTACCTTGGTTAGTTGTTCTTGGAACACGCCTTGGATGAGACCCATAGGCTTATATGCCGAGGACGTTGCGTGGTATTGGTAACTACCATTCCCGCTTCGTCGTATTTTGTATTCCTATATTCCTTAGTTTCTCTAAATCCCTTGCTTTATCCCGTTTTTAAAAGTGGTTATTTTATATTATTTATATGCATCGAAGTGAGCCATTGGACGGAGTTTTCTCCAACAGCGGGCAAGAAGCCCGTAGGATGAGTCATTGGAGGACTTGCACTTTTTGAATTTTGATGGCCATTTGACCTAGGCTAGACTTAGGGCATGAACATTCCATATGTATGTAGGATGATTTTCATAGTCATATTTGTTCATGTCATTTTGCCTAAGTCTAGTTAGTTGTATATGTCATTTGAAGTTCATGTTTCAAGTTGTAAATTAAAGTTCATGTTTCAAGTTGTAATTAAAGTTATGAAGTTGTAGGTTGTAATATGTAAGTGAAATGTTGTAATTGTACAATGGATACAAGATGTAATATGATGGAAGGGCTTTAGGCCTATTTTAGGATTATAATTATTTGTATGTTGAGAAATTGCATGTAAATGGACATTGGTGATTGAAACAAGTTAAGGATTTTTAAAGTGAGCCATATGGTATAAATTGTGTAATAACTATAAACTGAGTTGGTTGTAAGTGCCCCAAGGCATTGTTGGTCCTTGTGTGTGCCACCCATTGGTTATTAGGTACATTTGAGGTATTAGAAAACAATTGCAAATTTGGGGATTTTAGGAAAAACAAAGGAAACTCTGGCGAATTTTCTGTAGAATTGGCATAATCTAGACGAACTTCGGGAGAGCATATCTCCCTCCACAGAGGTCCGATAGGGACGTTCCATACGCCATTTTAAAGCTTTAGATGTCCCCTACATTGTGTTAAAATCTGAGGAATTTCTGGGGTGTACACCTTTCTGTAGAAACCTGTGAACACAGACTGTCCAGAACGCACCTATGCAGGGGCTGTTTCTGGCAGTTTTTGGGAATTTTACTCTTGGTTCGTTTCTCGGTCAAATTAAGTGTATGATATATTGTGCTAAAAGGATTGATCTGCACTCTTCATGTTCTTTATTGCATTTGTCAAGGATGTGAGTTGAGTAATGATGGATGTTTGTGCATCCACTTCATACATTCCCGGTTCCCTTATCAGAGTTGATCTTTCAGATGGCCATTGAAGGTGCTTGTTGCCCAATCTTTCTACGACTCCAAATTGAGATTCATATGTTCCATTAAAGAAGTCTCCACTTACAGCAATATCAAAATGGGTTTGAGAGTTTGGATCGAGCTCTTTGTAGAAGGACTGTAGAACTCCCCATATCTCAATCCCATGGTTCAGGCACTTCTATATCAAGCCCTTGAATTGTTCCCAGGCCTCAAAAAGATTTTCACCAGGATACATTCTGAAGTTTGCTAAATTAGCTCTAATTTCAACACTTCTGGACATAAGAAAGAATCTCTCAATAAATTGATCTAATAAATCTTCCCACGAGTGAATGGAATTCAGGGAAAGAGATCTCAACTAATCTTTAGCCTTATATCTGAGAGAATGTGGAAATAGCCACATCCTCAATCTTGCTTCAGTCATTCCTTTAGACATGAAATTGTTACAAATGTCCATAAAATTGTTAAGGATCTTTTTTAGGCAAACTATAGAATACCCCAACTTCCCTAATCATGTTAAATATAATTAGTTTAAGCTTGAAGTTTTGGGCTATGACAAGGGGAGGAACAATTCCGCTCCCAGGTCTATTGCTGGAAGAAGCAGCTAAAGCTTTAAGTGTCAGTTCTCTCGATCTCTCTTCTTTGTTCTATTCATTATTTTCATTATGTTCTTCATTTTTCAATCTTGTATTCCTTGTCTTCTATTCTCAGCCATTTCTCTCTCTTGGTTTTCTCTCTGAATTCTTCTTCTCAATTTGAATTTCCTTTCTGGCTGAGGATCACATGGTGTTCTTTCTAAATCAGATTCGTAATCTAACAAGCACGAACACGCAAGTTTTTGAAAAATTTACATGCTCCGACACGCGTCCGACATTTGGGGACACGCGGTCAACTCTCCGACACGTTCCGACATTTTTTCCGACACGCAGTCAACTTTTTTCAACATGCGGTCAACGTTCGGACACGCTTGGACACGTTTTTTTTAATCTTAATTTTATTTTTTTAACTAAATATAAAGAAATAATTTATAAATTAATTTTTTTCTGTTATGAAATTTGACATGAAAAATTAACAAAGTACGAAAAATTATTTATATTTATATTTATGTTATGAAATTTAAATATTTGATTGGTTATATGACTTATTATGGACTCTTATATGTATTAAATCTAAATTATATTATATATATTAAAATTTTTATTTAATATCAAAATGTGTCCCAACGTGTCAAAATATGACATTTTTCAGAATTAACGTGTCGGCGTGTCGTGTCGTGTCGTGTCCCGTGTCCCGTGTCGTGTCCCGCGTCCCGTGTCCGTGTCCGTGCATCATAGTTCATAATCACTTACACTCATAAACAGATGTTTCAATGATTCAGGAACAACAATAATGCAGAAAGTTAAAAAAAAATGCAAGAGTCTATGTTAAAATAAAATTAGACAAAGGCAGTAAAATCAAAATAGTAAGGATAAAAATAGAATAACATATCTATAATCAAAGACAACGAAAAACAACTCAGGCAATGGTGTCAAAAACTTGTTGACGTGCGTCACCTAAAAGAAATCTCAATAAATGAGAGTATAATGGTTGCTTATCTTACCCACGAGGAAAATTATTTTGAATTTGATTAAAGAGATGTATTCTGCAAAATCAATATATTTACACGTCTAATCAGCAAACAAGGAACATCAATGTAAATGGTAGCATTAGCTTGGGATTCTAACTTGTCCAATTGTTCTTTCTTATAAACATGAATTAAAAATAGAGATATAGTGATAATTTTTATTTTAATTAGGGGCAAAATGGTCAAAAAGTCCAAATTAGTTTCTCTCGTCGATTGGTTCATCCTTTCTCAGAAGGAATAAGAGATAACATGAACAATTATTGATGCACCTCGTTTTTCCATGAACCAGCAATCACTCCCGTTTGAAGTTTTGAACCTACACTGTAATCACTCGCGGCTTTCAAATCTCTCACTTTCTTGCTTGATTCACTTTTGATATTGGCTTGTATCAAAGATAAATATGACAATGTTAAGTGTTGGCAAGGAGAGATTATACAAGTTCCAGAGAAATGGGCTCCATTTGATGTTGTGTTCTATTATTTCCTACATGCTTTGCCCTTCAAACTTGACGAAATTCTTGGGTCTTTGGCTAAACAAATTGATAGAAGAAATTAATAAATGAAATTAAATGAAGGAAATTTCTTAGTTATCCACTAGGAGGTTGGTACATTGTACCCATAAGTAATAAATGGTATATGTATTCTAAAAATGAACTGAAATTAATTCATTTAAATAAGTTGAAAATAAGTCAACCCGCAAGTCATTTTTTGAGTCAATCCGCGAGTCATTTTTTGAGCCAAACAATGAGTCATTTTTTCGGGCCAACTCGCGAGCCATGTTTTCGACTCAACCCGCGAGTTAACCCTAACCCGGCTCGGGTCGAGTTGGGTTTTTTGACTTTTTTTTTCTTCGAGCCAACCTTAACCCGTCTCGTTTTTTTTGGATTGGAAGCGGGTTGGGCCGGGTCAAGTCGGGTTGGCCCATTTTGTCAACCCTAAGTCCGGTGGTGTAATTGCAAGAAATTAAATTTAACAAAATGTAAATTTTTTGTTTTGTGTTTTTCTTTCAGAAAAATCTTCAGAAGCAAATTTAAACTATCAGTACCGAAAAATAATAAAAACGAAGGAACACTATCTAATAAAGCAAAAAGGGGTTCACTGGGCAATTCAAATCTTGGCACAATGCTTGAGACAATGAAATTGTTCAGATCACTTGTAATTGCCAATGCAGATTTCTCTTGCTTTTGTACTAATTGGTTTATAGAAACAGAACCTCACGTTCCCTTGCGGTTATGGGTGTTCGCGGTCTGGATTGGATCGATTTTAGAAGCAAAAATTATCTGATTCAATCCCTTCGATTTGATCATATAATCATCCATTTGATTTTGATTTTTTTTCAAATCCGATCTGATCCAATCCAATTTTTTTCGATTTGGATTGGATCGGTTTTTGGTTTTTTGAATATCCTAAAATTCATTTCATGATTATTGTGCAAATAACATCTTTTGTATATATTGGCTTTATAATTTTTTTTTTTTGAAATACAAGAGCATTAGTAAACTATAATATAATTTTTTAATTTTTGCAATGAGATATGAAGCTCTACAAAGATAAAATTTTGTTGATGAGATATGACTAGATTTTTGCTTAGGTTTAGTTGATGGGTTAATGAGTCTTGGGTTTAAAATTTTTTACGCTATGATTAGGGAAATACCCAAGTAGGTAGAAGGAAATTAATATATTGGATCGGTTTGGATTAGATCGGTTTTCATCAACCCATCCAAAAACCGATCCAATCCAATTAAAATTTGCAGTTTTTAATCGGTTTTTGGTTTTTGGTTTATTCGGTTATCGATTTTTCGGTTCGGTCACCGCGGTTTGAATCGGTATGGATCGGTTGATGAACACCCCTACTTGCGGTTATCAAACACATCTGAAACACAGACTCGTTATTGTGTGTCGAACACGTGTCCGATACGACACGCGGTCAATATTTTGGGATACACAGTCAACGCTCTGACACGTTTTTTCGACACACAGACAACTTTTTCCGACACATGGTCAACGTTCAGATACTTTTTTTTTTAGTCCTAATTTTATTTTATTAATTAAAAAAATTCATTTATAAATCAATTTTTTCTGTTATGAAATTTGACATGGAAAATTAACAAGGTACGAAAAATTATTTTTGTTTATATTTATGTTATGAAATTTGAAAATTTGATAGGTTATATGACTTATTATGGACTGTTATATTTATTAAATATAAATTATATTATATATATTAAAAATATTATTTAATATCAAAATGTGTCTCAACGTATCAAAATATATCATTTTTTAAATTTAACTTGTCGACGTGTCGTATCTTGTGTTAGCATCCGTGCATCGTAATCAAACACTACCCCGTTAAACCAACCAAACAAACAGTGCACAAAAAGATACCCACAAACCTATTTCCGCATCGACAACCACATTCATCCCAAAATAAAACAAATAATAAATTAAACAAAAATAGACCTTGAAAGCAGATTCCCAACGCATAGCCGTTCTTCTTTCTCTGGTCATTGGTCGCTCAGTGGCCTCTCTCTGAAATATCACAGACATTGCTTTCTGCGAAGCTATCTTCCTGTTCACCATCTCCTTCCTCTCCCTCGCTTCCTTGGCCTTCTGCTTCTCCACTTCCATGGCTCTTCTTCGTGTCCTATCATCCCTCAACGCCACTGTTGTTACGGGTAGTTTCTCTGATTCGGCAATGAATGAAGAAGTAGAAGGGAGTTCGGGTCGGGTCAAGGCTTGTGCCCGTATTGAAGAGTTTCGACGAGTAGTAATAGGTGGAGGGATGGTGGTGGTGGAGAGTGAAGCCATTGGATTTTGTTTGCTACTCTTGAGGAGGTAACAAGATACATATATGACAAACAAGGTGAATTATTTTAGTTTATTTTCAAGGAGAGTACCTATAGGCTATATGATTTTTTTTTTTTATCATCGTATATAAATAAAATTAGTGAAAATTTTACATTGATTTAATTAAAAATCTCTACAAAATTATTATGGTGATGGTTTAATCTTTGAAAAGTTTCTATACTAAAAAAAAAATTCTTTGAAAACTTAATTTAACAACAAATATCTTTATAGAAATTTATAGAAAAATAGTGTTGCTTTTATTATAGAATTATTTTGCCAAACTCGCACATAAGTGTGTGATACGAAAACAAAAAAAAGTTAATGGGAATAACTTACTTCTATACAAGTAAATTTTTTACGGCATAAACAAAAATATTAAATTTAAAATTTATATTACAACACTTTAAAAAATCAAATTAATAATTTAATTTTAATTTTTTAAAATTTTTATATATAAGATTTCTCCTAAAATTTTATTTCAAAATAGATAGGGTCTATTTGATTGTGTTATGTGTTTTTTGTTTTTAAAATTATTTTGTAAAATAGTTAATGAAATATGTGTTTTCGATATTTTTTTTTTTTTTTGAAAGTTAAAAATCAAAACACAAAATAAAAATAACTCAGATATTTTCTCTGAATTTAATTCTAATAAACAAAAAAAGTACTTATAATTTTTAAAACTAGTTTTACACAACAGACCTTATCAAATAGTTTTATTTATTTATTTTTTTCCAAAAATCTAAAAATTATTTTGGAAAACAATATTCAAACATGGCCTTAGTCTCTTAGTTACTTTTTCCATTTATTTATTAGATAGGATATTGTGACACGCAACTAATGTTACGCACAATGTTACGACTACATCTTAAATCGTTGATTTTCGTCAATCAACGGTTATCATTTTTCAAATCAAACTCATTAATTAATTATTAATTCGCAATAAATGATAATCGTTGATTGACGGAAATCAACGGTTAAGATGTGGACATAACATTGTGCGTGATATTATTTGTGTGTCACAATATCCTATCCCTTATTTATTTTGAATTCTTAATCTTAGTGCAGAAATTACTGGGTTGTCTCTAAAATGTCCAAAGCTGCCACTGTTGAAAAGAGGTCCCACTAGCCTTGCAACTTCTTCCTTGAGCCGAAATAGAATAGTAGAGGAAAGACTTCAGCTATAGCCGTATACTCTTAGAATTAGACTTAAAGGATTGAGGTAAGCCTATGAACTTCGACCCCCTTTGAATGATTCTATGAGCTGTGCATTGCAATGAACTGTATTGGATTTAGTGGGAACATGATATGTTGTGATGTATTTCATATTTAGCAACTTTGAATGGATTGATTGATGATGCCTTATGACAAATGAATGAGCTTTCTAGTATTTTGATGAATGATGTAAGCCTGGCCAGGTTTAAAAGAATAAGAGTGTCTCTTAGGAATTTCATTCCTAGAGTGAGCTCACCCTGGATGAGTCTCATGGAGGCACAAAAGACAAGTGTATGAGATTATGTAAAATGAGAAATGCTAACTTGTCTAGGATGGGATTAGAAAAAGGATGTTTTGTCTACTTGATTTTGGCATCAAGGCTGTTGAATGTACTGAATTGTTTTATAATATTTTGGTTGTTGTTGTACCTGTCAGCCAAGTTAATTTAAAAAAACAGTTTAGCAACTTATAATAGCTTGCACAGTACATGTATCTATGTATTTCAGGCCATGGAGTTGCCAACATCAAGTAATTGAACCTTGGAATGAAAATATGCCTAGCTCTACGTAATTCAATGTTCAAGCTGCTGAATATTGCTATTCAATTCTTTATCATGTAAATTCTTATGATTCTAATTGTAAATTCTTAATATAAAATATTTGGTGGGTCTGTATATAAAAATTCTCATCCTTTTGAACAATATGTACACATGGAAATTTTGGAACCAAACTGACATCGTGAGAGACCATATTTTATATGATATTTACTCGTTTTATAAATTTGAACCCTTTAAACTTAATTCTTAGGACTCTTAGTTTGGTACCACATTCTTTAACAATGAAAAAGACATTCATACAAAGTTCCAACAATTTTAATGATATCAGTTGTCATCACTGGCTTTGAAAATTTCACTAGAGCTCCAAGTTTCCTATCTGCCATGGATGTCTGTAATACTAACATTGTTGATGGAGTACAATTTAAGGCTTTCATCGGAGGATAGTGAACTAAGCATATTCTGCCTCAGGATGAATGCAGGTTGCCTTGGAGGAGGAAGATCCGCAATCTCACTGTTAAGCATAGAAATTACTGCAGCCATATTGGGCCTGTCTGCAGCAAATTCTTGTACACACAAAAGTCCTATGTGTATGCACCTCATAATATGCTTTTCAAGGCTAGGATCATATATTCCTGGATCTACTAAAGATATAACATTTTCTTCCTTCCATTGTATCCAGACCTAAAAATGAAACAAAAATCAATTAGTTTGAAGTTTTATGAGAAAAAAGACTACAAAACTTCCGTAATTATGCCAGGGATCAATTTTAGAGACTTACAAGTCCCAAGAGGGTAAGAGAATTTTCATTGTCATAAAAGCTTGAGTTTCGTCTTCCACAAACAATCTCAAGTAGCAAAACTCCAAAGCTAAAGACATCTGATTTCTCAGAAAACATTCCTTGCATGGCGTATTCAGGGGACATATAGCCACTACATTGAAATATAACAATTCATTCTCCATGTATGTGACATTAACCTTAGGCAAAAAAGAAGGCACACTTACTAGGTTCCCACAATCCTTTGGGTATTGGCTTGATCTTCTCTCCCTCCAAAGATTCTTGCCATGCCAAAGTCTGATATTTTTGGATTTAGCTCCTCATCTAGCAAGATATTACTTGCCTTCAAATCTCTATGTATGATTTTTAGCCTGGAATCTCTGTGGAGATAAAGCAATCCTCTAGCTATTCCTTCTATTATGTTAAAGCGCTTTCTCCAATCCAAGAGTTTATTTTTTGATGGATCTGCAAAAATAAAAACCAAAAGATAGCTTATTATTTTTAATTTATCAGAAGATGCATAACGTGCTTTGTAGAAAACATATATTAGCATGCTTTCAAGAAAACTCGCTATCATCGAAACCATTGTTTATTTTTTATGAAAAATAAAATAAAATTATGTGGCAAGTCTTGGAGTTGCAGTAAGATTGCTCTTTGTAATTTGAAAGTCACATTTTAAGGTCTGGAAGTAGTCTCTATGTAAAAATATAAGAGTAAGGCTGCATATAATTAACTCTCACCCCTACCTTCACAAATTGGGTTGTAAAACGGCTTCTTTGTGATTTAAAGGTTATGGATTTATAAGGATTGTCTTCACCCTACCCTCGTTAATGAAGATTTAATGGGGAGTGATTTTAATAAAGTAATACATGAAAGCTTTGATTTGAATATGAGCCAGATATTAAAGGGCCATCAAAAGAACTAACCAAACACATATGCATCCAAACTTCTATTTGGCATGTACTCATATATCAGCATCTTTTCTTCTCCTTCAATACAGCAGCCAAGAAGTTTTACAAGATTGCGGTGTTGAAGCTTAGAAATTACCAAAACTTCATTCATGAATTCTTCTAGACCTTGTCCAGATGCTCTAGAAAGTCTTTTAACTGCTATTTCCTTACCATCTTGCAGTTTCCCCTGCAATACAATATCAAGAAACAGAAATATAAACATTGACTTCAAACATGATTAACTTTGCTCGATTTAATATACCTTGTATACTGCACCGAAACCACCCTGGCCAAGTTTGTTGGATAAGTGGAAGTAGTTTGTGGCAGTTGCAAGCTTTTCAAAGCTAAAATGTAATAGCTCCTGTAGCTTAGCTTGTGATAATTCTCCAATTACATTGTCGTTTGTGTGTTCTACAGATTCAGATGTTTCACCTTTGTTAAATCGAATAAATCCACTGTTATTTTTTCTTTGCTGTTTTATTAGATTGCCATGGTATATCAGGAGTTATAAACATCAATCATGCAAACTTAGATCCCATATCAATAAAATCTAACAACGGTGGTATATTACCTGGGTGCAAAGCCCTTCCAAAAATGACAAATGCACAAGTGACAAATATGAAAGTTACTATTATCACTGTAACTGTCAGGATGACTTTTATGTTTCGCCCTTTATCTGTAATTCAAGGGAATATCAACATTAACAATACATTTATCCGTTATCCCAAATTAATTGGGTCGGCAATTCAGGGAACATAAACATATAAAATTTAAAATTGAAGAATTTATGCCTATAGAAAATTAAAGAACTATATATAAATTTTTGTTCTGATAATACCTGGCACACCAAGTTCTGTATAGGCTACACGAATGTAAAGATCAGTTCCTCCACTTGGGAATTGTTGTATATCAATTAGGTTCCCATTCCAAGACATACAGCCAATTGCATCATCATATGCATATGCAATGCAAGAGCAATTCTCCAAGCACCCGCTTCTGCATGTGTCTTGTGTAACAGATGACCCTTGTGCAAAATCAGGAACTTTGACCATCTGCAATGGCAAAAACCCATCTGCTTTATTACTATCCACACTTGTGTTTTGATTGTTGGTCCTTTCACACTGCAGAGGTGTGCTTCTAACACATCCATTAGTCCAGTTTTGTCTATTCCATTCCTCTTTGTTCCTTGGCTCAAACCCTTTCAAACAGCTACATATTGGTGAGCCCTGTGAACTACAGCTTGCAAATGCGCCACATATACCATAAACATCACAATCTGATTCGTGACTATTCCATGTAACTTGCCATTGCTTCTGCTCATCATCCCATTGATTTTCCAGCAATTGGCCTTGGGAATTCAAGGTATACATTAAGGGTCCTATCCCATATACCGTAAAAGATACATCAATTGTTCCATTACCATCATCTTGAACTTGAAAACCACTGAGATACAAAGTTCCCATGTTTAGTACCCCTATAAAAACTTGACCATTCCATGGACCACTGCGCCAGTATGGCTGGGTTCCATTCCAAATGAACACTTCAGGAATCTTTAGGCGTTCAACACTAGAAGAAAAGCTTCCAATGGATGGATCAGAAAGGCTTTTCCATGATGTAAGTTCTACTTTCTCCCCTGTTATTTTGTTGCTTGTAATTTTCATATGGGGTAACCAAGTATTTGAAGGATTGTTGAAACTCTCCCATATGGTGTTTCCTGTTGTGTTATCCAGCAAGAGAAGGCTTCCATAATCTGAAAGTTGGGAAGTAGAATTGGATGCAATATTGGACACATTTGATGACCAAAGAACCTGTTTGTTTCCATTCAATACCACAAGATTGCCATCTTCAGATATTGTTACAACCCCAGAAGAATCATTCAGTGGTTGGTTTCTATTAGCCACCCATGTGACAGTGAGGTTGGACTTGCACCAAATTCCTACATAGCGATTTGTAGAGTCAGTGCTGAAGAACCCCAAGGTGAAGTTTCCACTATTGGAGGTAAGAGTTTCAGGGTCCTTGATGAATTGAAATGATGTGATGCTGTATTTGGCAATACCATCAACATCTAAAAAATAACAACTCAAGATAATAAAAACATACAACAAATTTTTGCGCCTTATGAAATCCATTACAGGCATGAATTCAATATGTTCAAAACACTTTGATAATGATGATGGATTATAGATCCAGTAAATATCTATCTTTTCTTCTACACTGGAATTTAGTAAATAAATTCATCAATTTGCCTTGCTTGGGAGTAGAAGAATTATTCAATTTTATTTTATTTTTTATTTTTTTGGTTGAAGCCTTCCCTAGAAATTTATACTATTTAAAATTAGGGGTAGGATATTGTAACAACCAACTAGTGTTACTACCAATGTTACGACCAATCAATTTCATTGTTAGATCGATTATGTTGATCCAACGGTTATATTTATTTCCATATTTATTTAATGCTTTCACATTAAATATGGGAAATCATAACCATACAAAGGTGAAAATAAATATAAAGTATTAAATATAAGGAATCATAACTATATAAAGATGGAAATAAATATAACCGTTGGATCAACATAATCGATCTAATGGTGAAATTGATTGGTAGTAACACTAGTTGGTTGTTACAATATCTTTCTCCATATATAAATATAAAAAATCATAACCATACAAAGGTAAAAATAAATATAAAGTATTAAATATGGAGAATCATGACCATACAAAGATGGAAATAAATATAACCGTTGGATCAACATAATAGATCTAACGGTAAAATTGATTGGTAGTAGCACTAATTGGTTATTATGATATCCTACTCTTATATATATACACAGAGAGATGAGAGATGTCCTTAGAAAACCTAAGGTAGAGTCTAGAAAGTTTTTTCAAATTTTTTTAAAAAAAAGTAATTTACATGTTTTAAAAAAATAACTTACACCCAATAGAGAGAGTTTTCGATTTTTTTTTTTTTAAAAAGTTATTTTTCCCTAAAAATTAATCTAATTCAAACATGTTATTAGCAGTTTTTTCGAACTATATGATTGTAATCTCTAAATCTAACTAAATCTATTCTTATGATATATAAAAATTCGATTGTACTAAAATAATACTGTTTCAGAAAATATATAAAAATCGAATTTTTAGAATCATATATACTATGATATAAACTTTTATTATATATTAAAAAATTGAAGTCAATGGACTAATAGTTAGGGTTTTTGTAAAAAAATTTAATTCAATCTTCAAGCGTATGCAACTATTTTAAGATAAAATAATTGGTTTTCAAAGTCATTAGAAATAGGTTATTGGCGAAAATTTTAAATGATTTGTAACGTGGAACTTTCATACCATATTTGTAAGACAAAATAAAAAAAAATAAAATAAAAAAAACTAATTTTGGACAAAACTAACCTTAATACGACTAGATCAAACAGGATTGTTTGTGAAAAGATTAGATAACGTTGAATAACCAAATGGTGGTAGTTTAGTTGGCATATAAAATATGTGAGATGAGAGTATCTGTTCGATTCTCTCTAATGTCATCTTTGAAAGAGATTTAAAGTCTTAATTCTGGATCTGCTCCAAATCGGACTAGTCACGAAGCTGGGAACCGATAGGATATTTAAAAAAAAAAAAAGATAACGTTGCAGAAAAATACAACATTTTTTTTAAGGAATTAACATTTCTCCTACAATAGTTGATACTTGATAATAAAGAGTTCTCCTACAAAACAACCGTGTTTTGCGGCTTAGGCAAAAAATTTAGGATATTTTGTAATAGCTCTAATCAAATTAATTAGTAAATTAAATGTAATTACGTAATTAAGTATGTATTATTGGATTGAATTAGGTAAAATATCTAATTAAATGAAGGTATATGTTATTTTACCTACCATTTTTTTTCTGTCTACCTTTGCCTACCACTCTAAAACACCATTAGATCAGAATCTTAACTAACATTTATTTTTCTCTCTCTTCTTGAGATTCTGAATAAAAAAGTGGTAGGTAGAATAACATATCTCCTAAATGAATTAAGATCACTTTTTAGGTAAAAAGTGAAGTCAGTGAAAATTACGGGGTAAAAATGTGTGTAGCAAAAGTACCCAAAATATAAAAGCAAAGTTAAAAATATTACTGAAAAATATTCTAGTCCATTGTGTAAAGTTTGGAAGTGATCGGAGTTAAATTGATAGATAAGCTATTAGTCGGTGGAAATAACTTAACCATGTTAAGTGGTGAAAGAAAGTACCTTCCTCACATTTTCTTCTTCTTCTTCTTCTTCTTCTTCGACGCCAAACAGAGAGGGAGAGAGTAAGAGACCATTGTGTGAGCCCTAAACCACAACTCCTCCATTTCTTGCTCAAATCCTTCCATTCCAAAGCCTAAACCACTTAGAATCTTCCTTTCATACTTAATCCTAGCTTGGTTTTGAGTAAGGAGCATTGTGGTGTGAGATTTCTTCCTCCCATGAATTCGAACCCTTAAAGATTGTGGGCATTTCACTTCTTGGGAGTTTTAGGAGAAATCATTCCTTGGTTGAGCAACCATTTGTGGTAAGTTTCCACTCCTTAAACTTAGTTTTAATAGAGATTGTAAGATGGAGAAAGATGATGAATAGTGTTTTACAATTTACACAATGTCCATAAAATAGGCCTATTGCCCTTTCATCACATACATGCTTTACAATTTACACAATGTCCATAAAGCATTAAATTACAATTATCCAAATGTAAATATAACTACAATAATTACATCAATGCCAATAATTACAACACCCTAGACTTAGCCAAATAACACTACATGAACAACAAAAGCATGAAACACATAACTCATACAACACAATGTTCATGTACTAAGTCTAGCCTATGCCAAATATGGCCCAAAATGCAAAATGACACTAAAACTCAAAGACTTCATGTACTCATCTCGTGGGCCTCTTCCAATGCTCAAGTACTGCTACCACCACCTGAAACATAGTCCCATAATGTGGAGTGAGATATACGAATATATCTTAATAATCCAAACGTTCTGAAGGATCATTCCGCCCAATGACTCACTCAGATATAACATATAATTATGAATTATAACAACATAGGGATATAGCAAGGGATTTAGAGAAGTAGGGATATAACAGACAGATGGATGTAGAAATGGATTTAGAGAGATAGGGACATAAAAGAGAAAGACATACGATGGAGCAGGAATGGTCATAGCCAAAACCATGCACCATCCGGCCTACTGGCCTCGACATATAGCCTACGAGCTCTCGTCCAAGAATATGTTCCAGGAACATCATTCGAGGCGCCCCCTTCTATAACACCCGAGACATTCCTAGAGTGCTCCTAAACAGATAACATCTCCACGGCCCCAGACCAACTGAAACTCCCTACGGAGACCTATTCAGTGAAAGTCCCCATCGCCATACGACAACTATCTACTGGCCAGAGATACGGTACAACTCGATGTACCCAATATATACATATGTATGAACATGTTATAATCACACCATTGCACAAACAACTTCCAACCACTACCCAAATGGGCATGGTGGAACACACACGGGGATTAACCCCAGTACCAAGAGATTACCTTCTTGAAGCTCACAAGCTAGGTAGCTTCAAATGCAAGTTATCTCTAACTTATTCCAATCATAAATGCCTACACAAAAGGTCATTCCCATTAGCACCACAAAGACCATTCAATTGGTCATAAACTAAATCATGCAAATGATACATAATTACTTACCAAAATCTTTTTGGTCAAGGACCAAAGGCAATCAACCAAGCTCAATCATCAAAGATCACGTCCGTGGGAGGCAACCTACAATGATCACACATAGGATCATCAATTCACTTGTACATCAAGTTGAAATGCAAAACAATACATTTCCCCCACACACAACACCAATTCGGCCTTCATGGCCATTTTACACATATCATGTTGTAAATTTTCTTTTAACATTCCTATGGTTTTCTAAGCCTACCATAACCTCATTTCAAGTCCACAACTTCATTTAATCACAACTCAACTTCATTTTCCCTAATTTCCCTTTTAAGGCCGAAACCAACACCTATGAGCATCTAATGATTCAGCTTTCAATTCACATGCATTACACAATCACACAATCTATTTAAACTTGGTTCAAACCATTACAAACTCAATTATACCAACTTTGCATCATCCTTTCTCATTTTTTCCTCCTTGGCTGAAATCTACATGCAATGCCACCAAGGGATTTTCAATCCATTTTCACACATTAAACACATCATTCATCATATAATTAACCACAACAATTACTCCAAAACTAAATTTCCTAATCACACAACAATCTATTTTCACAAAGTCATACTCATCCAACCACAAATTTGCCTAAGTTACAAGACTTTTTCTCAATAAATTTTATGAGCTCAATTACCATAAAATATCATTCTAAGACACATTTATCTAATACACAATTTCAATTTGAAGTCCTTAACCACATCAATTCAACCACACATAGCTTAGGTTTCAATTTTCAATCCAACAAAATATTCACCAATAGGTAGAGAAACTTACCAAGGATCAAGGCCTAGGACTCCTCCACACAATACTCAAGCAATAGCTCAAGCAAACAACTCCAAGAACACCGTTTTTTTCCTCAAAATCTGTGGGCTTGGGTGTGGAATTTCTCCAAATATAGAGAGTTTCAAGGCCTAAGGATGGTTGGGTTGGGTTTGGATGGTGGTTTACATAAAATTTGATGACAAACTTTGTTGATTTTGGTGAGTTAATGTGGAAGAAATCTGAGCATGAATTTTTGCCCAATAACCATCAATGGCCGCGAGTTTGGAGAGGAAGGAGGAGAGAAGGTGTAGCTTGAATAGTGTTGTGTACATGTGGCTTTAGCCACTTAAGTATATGGGTCCCACTTGCCACCTCACTCAATTCAAATTATTTCAAATCTTCCACTTAAACCACCAATCTCCAAATAATTCCTAGACTAATTATATACTCCAAATTTTAACATTCACCAAAGTCCTTTAATTGTCCTTGAGCAGATGAATCTGGAGTATTTCGATCATTCGGTGAAATCACAGTTTTAAGTTGATATGTGTATTGTGAGCATGTTTATCCAAAATCCATAATTTTAATCAAATTTCATCAGTAATCATAATTCTTAGTCCTACATACCACTTCCAGCTTATATTCAAACCTATAGCTCAAATTTTACTCGGCACACTTTTTGGTGCAAAGTACCGCTGTATTTTAACCCGATAAAAATACTATTCATCAAATTTCCAAAAACTTGCCTAACCACTCAATTTTCCGTTCTGAATCCATTTTCAGGGTTAGTTTTCCAATTTGAGACCTTATGCTAACATTTTACTGTTTAGGGTTACGTGTTTGTCAAATTACCGTTTTACCCTTTTTACGTATTTTGACCCAAAACTCAGGATTTTCACTAATCCTACCTTTTAATCCTTATTTAAACTAGATTTACATGTTTTAAAACTATGAGGTGTTATATTCACCCCTCCTTTTTGAAATTTTGTCCGCAAAATTAAAATCATACTTGTCCTCTAACTTAGGATATAGGCAGAGAATCTCATCCTCCCACTCCCAAGTAGCCTCCTCAGGTGTGCGTCCTCCCCTCTGAATCTTTAACATTGGAATAATCTTGCTTCTCAGTCTCTTTTCACTGCGGTTAAGTATATCAACAGGCCTGACAAGAGTCTTCAGATTCTCCCGAATTTCAATATCATCCGGTATCACCACATGTGATTCATCCAGAATATAACGTCGTAGTTGTGACACATGAAAAATATCATGTAGATTGGCTAACTGGGGAGATAAGGCAATCTGATAGGCCACTAATCCAACATTTTTCATAATCTGATACGACCCAATAAATTTAGGACTCAGCTTCTTTACTCCCAATGCACGGCCAACACCCGTAACCGAAGATAACCACACAAATAGATGGTCTTCTTCTTCAAATTCAAGCAGTCTATGTTTATTATCATAATAGCTTTTCTGTCGATTCTGTGCATGTTTCAGTTTCTCTCTAATCATCTCAATCTGCACAGTAGTTTCCTGCACAAAATCTAGACCAAATCTTTCTTTATCACCTACCTCAGTCTAACAAGTAGGAGTCCAACATCTCCGTCCATACAATGCCTCATATGGTGCCATGCCCAGACTGGAATGAAAACTGTTATTATAAGAAAATCCAACCAATGACAAGTATCTGTCCCAAGCAGTACCCTACTCTAATGTGCAAGCTCTCAACATGTCTTTAAGTGTCTGTATGGTCCTCTCAGTCTAACCATCAGTCTGCAGATTATACGCAGTGTTAAGCCTGAGCTAAGTGCCAAAAGCCTACTGCAAAGCTCTCCAAAAGCGTGAAGTAAATTTTGGGTGCTGATCACTCACAATACTAACCGGAATCCCATGGAGTCATACTATTTCATTCATATAAAGCTTTGCCAATCTCTCAGTAGAGAAATCCACTCGCACTAGCAGAAAATGTGCAGACTTCGTAAGTCTATCCACAATAACCCAAATAGAATCGTAACCAGCCTGAGTCCGAGGCAAACCAACTACAAAATCCATAAAGATGCTCTCCCATTTCCATTCTGTAATATCAAGTGGCTGAAGTAGACCAGCTGGTTTCTGATGTTCAATTTTAACTTTCTAGCAAATCAAGCACTTTGACACATACTCTGCAACATCCTTTTTCATCCCAGGCCACCAGAATTTCACTTTCAGATCTTGATGCATTTTCGTCGCACCTGGATGAATAGCATACTGACCCTTATGGGGCTTGGTCATAACCTCCTCTGCTAACACCTTTGGCACAACAATCCTGCCATAATATAATAATAGTCCATGTTCATTCCAAGATATGCCACGCTGGCCCTTCAGATACTTAACACTATCATTTTGTATTTGAGTCTCTTTAATCTTCTCCAGTAACTAATTTTCAATTCTTGTCAATTCAATATCACTAATCCTACCTGCAAAGAAATCAGTTATTTTCAAATCTTTGAATTGTTCAATCACCTCATTATCCCACATCATCATAAGAGACAAACTGACAGACTTCCTGCTCAAAGCATCTGCCACTACATTAGCTTTACCCTGATGGTATTTCAGTTCAAAATCATAATCCTTTAAGAATTCCACACATCTCCACTATCTCATGTTCAGCTCTTTCTGATCAAACAAATATTTTAAGCTTTTGTGATCACTGAACACAACAAATTTCATCCCCTACATAAAATGTCTTCAGATTTTCAATGCAAAAACAATAGCAGCAAGCTCCAAGTCGTGAGTCGGATAATTCTCCTCATGAGGCTTTAACTACCTAAATGCATAAGCAACCACTCTCCTTTCTTGCATCAGAACACTCCCCAAACCTTTCTTAAAAGCATCACAAAATAATTCAAACTCACCTTCTGGATCGGGAAGAGTCAACACAAGAGCAGTAGTCAATTTCTCTTTCAAAGTCAAAAAGCACTCCTCGCATTCCTGGGTCCACACAAAAGGAGTATCCTTTCATGTCAATCGGTTCAATGGTAGTATCATTGTAGAAAAACCCTGTATAAACCTACGGTAATACCCAGCTAAACCCAGAAAGCTCCTGATCATAGTCACAATCTTAGGTCATTCCCAGTCACTTACCACATCAATTTTACTCGGGTCCATCACAACACCACTAGCAGAAATAACATGACACAGAAATTGTACATCAGATAATCAGAATTCACACTTGGAACATTGTCCTTAGATGATCCATATGCTCCTTTTTACTCTTGGAATAAATCAAGGTGTCATCAATGAACATAATAACAAACTGATCCAAATATGGATTAAAGATGCGATTCATGTAGTCCATGAAAACTGTCGGGGCATTAGTAATCCCGAATGGAATCACCTGGTATTCAAAATGTCTGTATTTGGCTCGGAACACCATTTTAGGCACATCCTCTGGCTTAATCCGGATCAAGTGATATCCAGACCGGAGATCAATCTTAGAATATACACACGCTCCCCTCAACTGGTCCAGAAGATCATCAATGCGTGGCAAAGGGTACCTGTTCTTAATAGTAATCTTATTCAGCTGCCGGTAGTCAGTACACAATCTCATGTTACCACCCTTATTTTTCACAAATATAATAGGTGCTCCCCATGGAGACACACTCAGTCTGATAAAATTCTTTGCAGATAACTTCTCAATATATTTCTTCAACTCAACTAACTCCAGTGGCGACATTTGGTATGGAGCCAAAGAGATAGGCCCCGCACCAGGAAACAGATCAATGGAGAACTCAATCTCCATCTCAGGTGGAAATCCGATATTTCATCAAGAAATACATCCACAAATTCATTAACCATCGGAATATTCAGAATTTCCTCTTCCTTATCACCAACAAGTCCATCCAGTAGTACATAACCCAGATCACCAACCTTCAAGGCCTTGACAGTTTGACAGACAGACAGATATCAAGACGGACAAACAGCGGGCTTCTCAGGAGATAACATCAACCTTTTTTTGCAGCAATCAATGATTGTGCAATTTTGAAACAACCAGTCCATACCCCAAATCAGATTAACAGAGGCCAGGGGAAAGACAATCAGATCAATAACATAACCCCTTCCTTCATACACAAATTCAACATCTTTACAAATAAAGGAGGAATCGTTAATCTCTCCTGTAGCAGTAGTATATGCATGGGGGAATCATCCTTGTTACCATTAAATTTAATCCCTTAGCCACATATTCTGCGATGAAAGAATGCATCACTCCTGAATCAAACAAAATAGATAAGTCAAAATTAGAAATAAAGATTGTACCTTTAACCAGATTCAGTGCTTCTTTTGTCTGTTGCACATTGGTAGTATACACATGTCCCACAGTATGAACAAATGGCAAGGCCTGCAGATTTGCAGCCTGCCCAATATTTCTATAAAACTCCCTAACATAATGTCCAACCTTACCACATATAAAACAAGAATTTGGACCAGCCGTACAAGGACCCATGTGGTACCTCTTACATTTTTCACACTGTGGTGTAGAATTTATGTTATTAAATCCACCCCTCTGGGCATCATCTCTCTTGAATTGACCAGGAGGTTGCCTTACTTGCAACCCCCTACCTCTATTATTATTATAATGGTAACCACCCCTATAATTAGAACCTGAAGGACCAGCCGTCCTCTTTACCTCTTGATCTCTGGCAGAACTAGATTTTGGATACCTGCCATATACAATCTCAAACAGTTTACATTGGGTTATATAGTAGTATTTGACATACGTTTAGCAATCTTTTCATTGAGCCATCTCTGAAACTTTGCAGATAAGAAATTCAGAGTAGGCAGAGTACCCCCATAAATAGCGAACTTGACCAATTCATTAAACTTGGCCAAATAAGCAACAACAGATAAAGATCCCTGACCCAACTCTGCTTCCTGGATATCCCTGGAAAAATACTCTTCATGAAATAAGCCCCAAATAGAGCCCAAGTGATCTCCTCACCTTGAATAACATAAGGACGAGAAGTATTGCACCACCACTCGTGTGCATCACCCTCCAGCATATATACAGAATAACTAAGTTTCTGAGGATCTGGACACCTCATAACCTGGAAAATCTTGTCCATCCCCTGCAGCCAGGTAGTCACAACCTTTGGGTACTTTGACCCCAGAAACGTATGAGGTTTATGTTTTCTGAAGGAAATAAGTCTCCTCTCCTCATCAACAGCCTCATCAAACTGCTCAGCAACAACAGAAGTTTGAGCAACAAAAGTAGGATCAACAGTGGGCAGACTAGTCTCACCAGTATGGTGACTAGCTCCACTCTCCCCTTGCTGGGGTGTAACAGATGGCGTAGGTGTAGGAGTCACCGCAGCTGTGTGAGGAGGAGAATCATCCCTCATATGATGAGCTCTCTCAGCCTACATCTCATTCATGAAGGCCTGCATCATATCCTGATTATTTTTCATCAGGTTTTCCTTCATAGTCCTATTAGCTGCCGTCTCAGCCTGCAGAGCATTCAGGACAGCAGTAACCAGATCAGGCTGTGGTGGATCTGCACCTCATGTCCCACGATCGCCACGAATCCTCCTCATGATAACTGCACATGTAACACAATGAAATGAGCTTATCAGACCCACACTAAGGAATTACATATACATTAATCATAAAGAGTCTACAGACAACTATGCAACACAAAACACAGTCATGCATAATCAGAGTTCTCTAGTAAACTGCTCTGATACCATAAAATATAATAGCCCGTTGTACACCAGTATTGTTAACATTGATTATGATATTAAGCGCAGTTATAATCACAACAATTCATTTAAAAATGCGGGTAAACTTTTTCCTTTTGATTACGTAAATGTTTAAAAACAATAATAAAATGTAATGACATAAGATGTGATCATAACTGAATTCAAAATGCGGAAGTAAATAAAATAAAAGCCTAACTATCATACATTATTTATTCTAAGCTGCTAAGGGATTCCCATAAATCCACTTAGCGTAAATTTCACTTTTACGGTTTTTCTATAATTGAACACGCTTCTATTTTCTGGTCACTGTGTGTGACCCCCAAACTATAAGCCTCTCATCTTTTAGTATGTTAATCTAGACTCAATTACCTTTCCAACAAGGTATCACACACATCATTTGGAGTTCACTAGCTCTGGTTGTCACTGTTTGAAATTGGACAAGCAAAACTGCCAGCCAATCCAAAACAGGGCACCAAGCATCCCTCACCATTTCTGCGATTCTGTATAAACCACTCAACCAATTGCTCTCAAAATATAGAATACTAGACACCTTGAGATTTAAGTTGATATATCATGAGCCTAATTTGAGTAAGAATTGAGGGAGAAACAATTCCTGGAAAGTGCAGACCTGATATCCCCCTGCACATGCCTCTTTGGGCAATCTCCACTCAACCGGACCTACAGGATGTTACACAACTTCAAATGATACCGAATTTTGACACAATATAGCTGACATTGCAATCTTCAAAATGATATATGGTACGTACCTATTGGACCTTTGTGGAGGGAGATATGCTCTCTCAAAATTGGCTTGAAAACTGCTCATTTATTTTAAAATTTGACGGCACCTTCATTGTTTATTTAACATATCTCACTTTATCAAAAGTGTGTTTTAAACCTAAAATGGTACCTAATTGACAAAGGTGGCAGACAAGGACCAACAATGCCTTGGTGCTCATATAACCCATAATAATTCACATCATAATCATTACTTTACCTGCTAATCCATAACTATATCGCATGATCAAAAAAATATTTGAAAATGATAACACATATAATTTCAAATATAGCAACAGGGACAACATAACAACTGAAAATTGGACTAGCTAGGGAACAAACCCCACAGATTAATCATATATCTGTAAGAAACAAAGTCTAATCTATTTCTAGGCACAATCTAGAATATAACTCTGTTCCAATCTTGACATTAACTCACCTAATAATATATACATACATATCCATATACATATACAAACCCTCAATACAATATACATAAACTACTCAGACCTCTCCAAATATCTACAATCGATACATGTGCATAATCATACTATGCTACAAAGCATCTATATAATCATCCAAATATCACATCCAATCCTCAGCGGCTGAGACTTCTAGTCCCTTGTATTCTCCTTGCTACTGCTGGTACACCTGAAGTCCCTAGACGAGGTGAGATTCTACTATCTCAGTAAACTCAGGGTTTATGGAGTAGTCTTCACCCATAGGATTGGTGCCGTTATCTTGTTCTTTAGTAGGAAGCTAGGTCCGCATATGGTACCTGATGATCATTTTGAGGTCATGAATTGGTAACTGGAGTAGTACATGTGTTCGTTCTGCCATGATCAGCATGCTAAATGGGCTTTGTATTTGCTTTAGGCTGAGCTACATTACAATACAATCTTGCACTCCCCCATTAAGATATCTCCCTTCCAGGCCTTATATGGAAGCATTGTGACAATGATTTCTCATCACCCTAGGGGTCTCGTACCAATTGAGACCTTGGGCGACATCCTTTGTCACCATAATGAATTATTGGTCAAGTTATGACTTAATCTGTAGTAAGCACATAAGCGTACGAAGTTCTTAGCTGACAAACATCATCAAGACAGACAACTCATAGTTAGTGATCTGGTGTTGGTTAAATTACGGCCATATCATTGTTCTTTGTCCTTGTGTCTCAATGTTCCAACCACAAGCTCGCAAAGGGTTAATTTAGCCTATTTGTAATCCAGAAGGTGATTAGCAGCATTGTGTATCATTTGTAAATCCCTGACAAGTGCCATATTCACTGTGTGTTTCATATTTTTATTTTGAAACCTTACGTGGGTTCCTCTAATGGTGTCGTCTCTCCTTTGCTGAATGAATTTGTTAATTCTATAAATGAGAGTTAATTGATTGAGTAAATTAACCCTTGTATTAATTTGTTGCATAATTTTATGCTAAATTAACCCTTGTATCAATTAACATCATATATCACTAATCACCTCTCATTTAGAGAATTAACAAATTCATTCAGCAAAGGAGAGACGACACCATACATCAAAATCATACCCAAAACTATTAATTTGTTGCATAATTTAGCATAAAATTATCTTAAAACTTGATTGATTGAGCTTAATATGCATGATATATGATGTTAATTGTTTTAAAATGACTATATGTTAAATTGATAGTTTTTGGTATGATTTTGATGCTGGAATAGATAACTGGCTTACTGGTGGTGTCCCAATTGAAGTCAATAAGGGATTCAGGGGTCATCCCTTATAGCGATTTCTAGTTCAATGGTTGCATTGTGTACCGAAGGGCGTAACTTATAAGTTTTCCCAAGATCTCTGTTAGGTATAGTAGGAAACATGATATGAGTAGTAGGAGTACTAGTCATGTTACTAGCAACAGTAATAAAAGAGTACTGATGGGACATAAATTCGTTCCCATCTAAGCCCATTTTGATGGCAAAATACCATACGTTCCCTCATCTGATGGGAAACTTCAGCATGAAAATCACTTGTTTTACACATTTGTGACAAAAACACAGTGGGGGAACGGATGGTAACGTATTCCTTTAAAATATATTAAAAGGGGAACGGACTGAGACGCTTTTAATGCACCTGCTCCATTCATTTAATGCTTCTGTACACTTTGCAGGTAACGTAGAGCTAAAGACTTCTAAAAAGCAAGGCGGTGCACCAACTGAGCAGCTGGAAACGTGAAGAGCAGAGAATCAAGAGTTCTCATTGGTTGAAAACAAAAGCAAAGCATGGCAAGGTCTGCAAACAACGGCTAATCATCACCAAATCCTATTCCATCCAGCAATTCACGCAAGCTTCACACTCTGCTGCCACAGTCTCGTCCCCTCATTCAAGCAACTAGCTCCAAAGGAATTACAGTCTTGCCACTCCTCTTCCAGCTATAAATAGGACCACCCTCACACAAAAACATCATCGAACCCTGGAGGGGTTTGCAGTCCGAAAGGAAGAGATCACTTAGTAGTAGTTAGTAACTTAGTTTAATTTTAAGTTGTAACTGTAGTTAAGTGACAACCCCTCTTCTCTTCTCTGTAAACAACCATCAAGACTCCTCAGAGCAAATACCCATCTTTCTCCATTTTCAGTTTCTTTTTGTAAACTGTCTTTTAAATTAATATAAGTGTTTTTCTCTTCGTTCCAATCGTTATCTCTTGACTGAATCTCGGGTCTATGTGATCTCAGTTGAGAATAATTATGTTTAAACTATTAGCCATGAGCTGAACTATCTGTGGAACAGGTAAAGTGTGAAACTCTTAAAGAACTGTTTTCAAAACTCTTGACCGAAGCTTTTTGTATTTCTTTGGCCAAGTAAGCTATATTCATTGTGCGCCAATGGAAATTGGGTACATACTGAGAAAGGAACTTCCATAAGAAAAGGATTTCAGACAGCTTAGCCATTGGGGGAAGGTAGATGTCATGGCAAAAACGCTACTGGTCACCTTAGGAATAAGGGGCCAACTCGTCCATTTTAAGGTTCTGAACTAAGTACCTGTTGGAGTCAAGGGAGCCATAGGAATATGGAAACTTGTGAGCCATCTAGACCATGAGCTGAGGAATCAGAGTTGGCAGGCAAAGAAACTGGGGCTAAGCCAAAAGGTGCTAAGTCTTGAGCAGAGAAAATAGCCCCTTTAAGAGTGAAGCAGTGAATCCGTTCCTTCTGTTAAACTATTTTGACCATCACCCTGTTGTCTCTTGATTATAGTTATTTCTGTTTTAGTAATTTTTATTTTATTTTATTTAGTACTTATAAAAACTCCAATGATTATTATCTCACCTTCTTCTAAACAGGAAAGATCACATACATAACGCAACGAGCAACTGTTTGCCATCATATTGAACCTACTGTTCCTGAGGAACGTTGTCAAGACAGTAGGGAACGTTTGACCAGACAGTTCATTTACTAACTTTTCTTCTCATTTTCATTCTTTATAAACAGTGATAAAACAATAATTAGCACTCTATCCTCGTGGGAACGATAATTTGGCCATTAATACTCCCTTTATTACTTGATACGTGCACTTGCGCACTTGGGTTTGGAACAAAGGGATAAATCTGTGTTCTGCAAGAACAGAGAAACGTCCCCTATCAGAACTTATATTTTTTCACCATTAGCAAACCACCCAACAAGTTTTTGGCGCCGTTACCGGGGATCGAAACACTAACTGTTGTTCTTATCATTGTTTTCTAACACATATATTGTATATCTGACTTTACTTTTATATTTTTTCTCTTTGTCACTGAATCTGCTGTGCATATATATACCCTGTGCTATTGGTTTATGAGTGAAGAGTTTGAAACAGACTCTGACCACTCCATTGAAGTACCTGAGTTTCTCTTTGATCCTGAGCCAGAACGTACACTCCATAGGAGAAGAAGGAACCTCAGGGAAGAATTTCTTGAAAACATGGCTGATCACATTAATAACAATGAAGAGGTTCCCCCTGAACAGAACTTCCAAACTTTGGCTGCTCCTTACAGGAACAGACCAGATAGGGGAGTAATCTTCCCCCTGTAGCACCAAATTTTGAACTAAAACCTATCATGTTCCACATGATTAGGGAAGCAGGGGTCTTCAATGGACTCCCTGCAAAAGATCCTTACACACACCTCACAACATTCCAAGATATTTGTGATAATTTTAAAGCTGAGGGTGTAACAGAGGAGAGCATAAGAATGAGGTTGTTCCCTCACTCCTTGGGCTTAAAAGCTAAAACATGGATGAAAACTCTCACCCCTGGATCAATCCACACATGGGAAGAACTCTCTAACAAGTTCATAGAGAAGTTTCTCCCAATGTCTCGACAAGCTAATGTTAGAGTTGAAATCTCTAACTTCAGAATGTTTTATGGAGAAAATCTCTATGAAGCATGGGAGAGATACAAGGACATCATAAGAAAATGTCCTAACCATGGGGGAGAGAGTTGGGGAGTGTTACAATCTTTCTATAAGGGACTTGACCATACTCCTGAATCTCACCTAGATTTTGCTGCAGGAGGATATTTCTTTGCAGGAACACTTGAATCAAGGTACAAAATCATAGAAGGGACTGCTGAAAGATGTCTCCAATCACCAATAGACAGAGTGAGCCCAGTGAGGAAGCCAGGCATGCTAGAACTGGATAAACAAACAGCCATGGAAGCCCAGCTGGCATCACTCATGAATGAAGTGAAGAACCTGAGAGCTGACCAAGCAGCACCAAGGATGGAAGTCTTACAACTCACAGTAATTGAAACAGAACCATGCTCAGCCTGTGGTGACCTTCATGACTCAACAAACTGCCCATCCACTGCATTGGTGTGTTATGCAGAAAATTTTGACAATAGGAACTTCACCAGAGACAATCAACAAGCAAGACGAAATACACATTCAAGCCCTGGAGGAACTATCATTAAGGATCAGAACCACAACACCCAATGGAGGCCACCCATTAACCAGAGACCATTCAACAACAATCAGCAGCAGTATCAGCAAGGTAGCAACAGTGGAACGTTTGAACAAAGAAGAAACAACTACGTTTCATTCCACAGAGATGACCAACGCATCAACACCCTGGAAAATTATGTCAAGGAATATGTCACCAGGAATGATGCAGTGGTCAAGAACATTGAGTTCCATCTGGGGCAGATTGCTGCCAACCTTCAAACTAGAACACCAGGATCACTACCAGGGGACACTGAGGTCCCCTCAACCAATTTTGAAACCCCTTGAAAGGTAAGTACCATGTCTAGCTAAAGACATTAAACTAAGCGCTGACTGGGAGGCAACCCAGTAGATACATTTTCTCTCTAACAAAGAGCAAAGTTTTGGGGTGGTTATCCATAACCACATAGCTCCCAAAAAGGAGGGAACGTCTGATGTTCCTCTCCAAAAAGTCCAAATAAAGTACGTTCTGTTCCAGGAACGTAGTTTTGGGGTGGTCCCTGACCACACAATTCCAATATAAATATATATATATATATATATATATATATATATATATATATAATTATATGTTTTGTTACATGTTCATTTAGATTTATTAAATAATAGGTGATAAGTTAGTACGTTCCCTTTTCCTTATTTAGTAGTCACTGTTGCATGTTAACTTGTTATTTATGTCAGATTAATTAATTAATTATTAATTAGGAAAAGACAAAGGGAACGTTCCCTGGGTTAGGTGGCAAGAGTGACTGGGACACCTGTCCCTGCTGAGTCACTTAAAAAGATATGCAGCCATATCTAATTTGCATTCATTGCAAATCTTGGAAACGTGCTCAGCAAAAGCAACTGTCTCCTCAACCATTAAGACAACTGCACCCTTTCCTTTTCCCTCTCTCTCACGTCTTGACCTAAACCGTTCCACCTTCTCACACTCATCCCATCAGTAACTGGTCACCTACCGCTGACCACTCGTTCTGTAACGTTCCCATTCCACTACCTCTTCAACCTCCTTTCCTTAACCTCCACGTCCCAGAAACTTTTCGTTTACTCCTCCATTTTCTATTTAAACTCAGTCACTGCTTCCTTTGAGTTTTACTATTTCCATTCAACTCAGAACCTTTTCTTCCTCTGCATTGTGCCCTAACCTTCTTTCTACTAAAAATGACTAAGCTTTCGATCAAGGTGACTCATGTGGCCAACCGTGGCGAAGAACCAGAACTCACCGAACCCATCATTCAT
>NW_026896212.1:0-21141 GCF_033153095.1 Gastrolobium bilobum
AATTTTATTTTTGATTGGAATTATTTAAATTAATAACAAGGACAAGATATGCCTCGTTTGTTGTAACAACTTATGCGTCTTCACGTGTGCCTTGAGTTCAGATTCTCCTATATAGTGAAATTACAATCTTATGCTTGCGAAAGTTATTAGAAATAATGAAAAGAAGCCATAGGATGAAGGGTTACATATAAATAACATAACTTCTCACACCATAGGATAAAGGGTTACACAGAAATCACGTGTAAGATATTTCCCTTTACATGTCGTCATGCATAAGTTATTTCCATTTCTTTGTCGTCATGCAACAATAAATTATATTCTAAATCCATCATTCATCGTCATGCAACAACGAATTATATTCAAAATCCATCATTCAATAATAACTCTCCTTCGTTGGCGTCATGCGTAAGATATTCCCATAAAAATGATACAAACTGAAAAATTTACACCTTTTTTGTAACATGCCTTACCATACACAAAGGCGTTGAGGGATGTGAAGGGAAATCTTACTTTGAAACAAAAACTTATGATACCAATCATTTCAAGACACTCCAAAACACTTGAAATAGATAAAAGTTAGACGTGCTTACCTTTGAAAAATCTCCCCTTTCAACATACCAAAAATAAGAGAATACGTGTCCTCCACGCAATATTCTTTTTTAATAAATGAAAGAGAGAATAGACAAAGTAAATGATAGATATTCTAATATATTAAACTTCTAATTGATCCTCTAACCTACTCACTAACAAAACAAAAAGTGGAGTGCATCTAGACGCACATCTACATTTAATACAATTATTGACAATATATGTTATTCCTTAAAGATATTAATTTTTTTGAGAAATTACAAATATTAAATACGAAGAAGAAAACTAATGTAAAATATAAAATTATACCTAAACACAACATGTCTCTGTCTCACCAATTGTGTAGATATTTGAAATACATTCCTGGAAGCGTACATATTTGAAACTTCACAGCGTTATATTCCAAACCACCATAATTTTATTTTTCATTGCAATTATTTAAATTAATAACAAGGAAAAGATATGCCTCATTTGTTGTAACAACATATGCGTCTTCACATGTACCTTGAGTTCAGATTCTCCTATATAGTGAAATTAGAATCTTATGATTGCAAAAATTATTAGAAATAATGAAAAGAAGCCATGGGATGAAGGGTTACATATAAATAACATAACTTCTCAGACCATAGGATAAAGGGTTACTCAGAAATCATGTGTAAGATATTTCCCTTTACATGTCGTCATGCATAAGATATTTCCATTTCTTTGTCATCATGCAACAATGAATTATATTCTAAATCCATCATTCATCGTCATGCAACAACGAATTATATTCAAAATCCATCATTCAATAATAACTTTCCTTCCTTGGCGTCATGCGTTAGATATTCCCATAAAAATGATACAATCCGAAAAATTTACACCTTTTTTGTAACATACCTTTCCATACACAAAGGCATTGAGGGATGTGAAGGGAAATCTTACTTTGAAACAAAAAATTATGATACCAATCAGTTCAAGACAATCCAAAACACATGAAATAGATAAAAGTTAGACGTGCTTACCTTTGAAAAATCTCCCCTTTCAACATACCAAAAATAATATCCACGCAATATACTTTTCTAATAAATTAAAGAGAGAATAGACAAAGTAAATAAAAAAATATTCTAATAAATTAAATTTCTAATTGATCCTCTAACCTACTCACTAACAAAACAAAAAGTGGAGTGCATCTAGACGCACATCTACATTTAATACAATTATTGACAATATATGTTATTCCTTAAAGATATTAAATTTTTTGAGAAATTACAAATATTAAATACGAAGAAGAAAACTAATTTAAAATATAAAAATATACCTGAACGCAACATGTTTTGTCTCACCAATTGTGTAGAAGTCTCCTACTCCACGTCCATTTATGTCTCTCCCTTTTTCTCCTACGCGTAGACTCTTTTCTTTAATTATATTTAACAATGTCATTTTTTATTCTTGAAAGTAGGGTTAAACTTGTTCAGGAACATCCATGCCTCTGCTTAATTAATACTTGTTATTAATACACTTGTTAGAAATAATTTTCATAAAAATATTATAATACTAAATTGTACCACAATCTAAATTTGTATATATTACATAGTTTTACTTTGGTTCCAATTCTAACTAACCTAAAATGAAAAAGGAGATCAATTAATAAAAGGTTGGAAGTAATAATACCTCAAGATAAATTTGCATCTCTTTACCTGTAATTTTGATTGTGCTTTTGCAGCCAATGGTTAACCTGGTCTTGTAATATTTTGTCCATATCATCATCATATCCCTTTATCCAGTTCGCAGGCATATCTTCTAGTTTCATTTAATTTTTCAGCTCATTTTTATTTGCCTTATTATATATGTCAATACATGCTTAGAATCCATCGCCGTCAGGCACCAAATCCCATAAAATATGTATTCTCATAAAATAAATAAATATATATTACTATTATTTTAACATAATAGTAAATTAGACCAACTCATAATGCACAATTATTTAATCAAATGAAATACATTCCTAGAAGCGTACATATTTGAAACTTCATAGCGTTATATTCCTGAAAAATGTAACATTACAGTCAAAACCACCATAATTTTATTTTTGATTGGAATTATTTAAATTAATAACAAGGACAAGATATGCCTCGTTTGTTGTAACAACTTATGCGTCTTCACGTGTGCCTTGAGTTCAGATTCTCCTATATAGTGAAATTACAATCTTATGCTTGCGAAAGTTATTAGAAATAATGAAAAGAAGCCATAGGATGAAGGGTTACATATAAATAACATAACTTCTCACACCATAGGATAAAGGGTTACACAGAAATCATGTGTAAGATATTTCCCTTTACATGTCGTCATGCATAAGTTATTTCCATTTCTTTGTCGTCATGCAACAATAAATTATATTCTAAATCCATCATTCATCGTCATGCAACAACGAATTATATTCAAAATCCATCATTCAATAATAACTCTCCTTCGTTGGCGTCATGCGTAAGATATTCCCATAAAAATGATACAAACTGAAAAATTTACACCTTTTTTGTAACATGCCTTACCATACACAAAGGCGTTGAGGGATGTGAAGGGAAATCTTACTTTGAAACAAAAAATTATGATACCAATCAGTTCAAGACACTCCAAAACACTTGAAATAGATAAAAGTTAGACGTGCTTACCTTTGAAAAATCTCCCCTTTCAACATACCAAAAATAAGAGAATACGTGTCCTCCACGCAATATTCTTTTTTAATAAATGAAAGAGAGAATAGACAAAGTAAATGATAGATATTCTAATATATTAAACTTCTAATTGATCCTCTAACCTACTCACTAACAAAACAAAAAGTGGAGTGCATCTAGACGCACATCTACATTTAATACAATTATTGACAATATATGTTAATCCTTAAAGATATTAATTTTTTTGAGAAATTACAAATATTAAATACGAAGAAGAAAACTAATGTAAAATATAAAATTATACCTAAACACAACATGTCTCTGTCTCACCAATTGTGTAGATATTTGAAATACATTCCTGGAAGCGTACATATTTGAAACTTCACAGCGTTATATTTCTGAAAAATGTAACATTACAGTCAAAACCACCATAATTTTATTTTTCATTGCAATTATTTAAATTAATAACAAGGACAAGATATGCCTCATTTGTTGTAACAACATATGCGTCTTCACATGTACCTTGAGTTCAGATTCTCCTATATAGTGAAATTACAATCTTATGCTTGCGAAAATTATTAGAAATAATGAAAAGAAGCCATGGGATGAAGGGTTACATATAAATAACATAACTTCTCAGACCATAGGATAAAGGGTTACACAGAAATCATGTGTAAGATATTTCCCTTTACATGTCGTCATGCATAAGATATTTCCATTTCTTTGTCGTCATGCAACAATAAATTATATTCTAAATCCATCATTCATCGTCATGCAACAACGAATTATATTCAAAATCCATCATTCAATAATAACTCTCCTTCCTTGGCGTCATGCGTAAGATATTCCCATAAAAATGATACAAACTGAAAAATTTACACCTTTTTTGTAACATGCCTTACCATACACAAAGGCGTTGAGGGATGTGAAGGGAAATCTTACTTTGAAACAAAAAATTATGATACCAATCATTTCAAGACACTCCAAAACACATGAAATAGATAAAAGTTAGACGTGCTTACCTTTGAAAAATCTCCCCTTTCAACATACCAAAAATAATAGAATACGTGTCCTCCACGCAATATTCTTTTCTAATAAATGAAAGAGAGAATAGACAAAGTAAATGATAGATATTCTAATATATTAAATTTCTAATTGATCCTCTAACCTACTCACTAACAAAACAAAAAGTGGAGTGCATCTAGACGCACATCTACATTTAATACAATTATTGACAATATATGTTATTCCTTAAAGATATATTAATTTTTTTGAGAAATTACAAATATTAAATACGAAGAAGAAAACTAATGTAAAATATAAAATTATACCTAAACACAACATGTCTCTGTCTCACCAATTGTGTAGAAGTCTCCTACTACACGTCTATTTATGTCTCTCCCTTTTTCTTCTACGCGTAAGCTCTTTTCTTTAGTTATATTTAACAATGTCATTTTTTATTGTTAAAAGTAGGGTTGTCCTTGTTCGAGAGCATCCACGCCACTGCTTAATTAATACTTGTTATTAATACACTTGTAAGAAATAATTTTTATAAAAATATTATAATACTAAATTGTACCTCAATCTAAATTTGTATATCTTACGTAGCTTTACTTTTGTTCCAATTCTAACTAACCTAAAATGAAAAAGGAGATCAATTAATAAAAGGTTGGAAGTAATAATACCTCAAGATAAATTTGCATCTCTTTACCTGTAATTTTGACTGTGCTTTTGCAGCCAATGGTTAACCTGGTCTTGTAATATTTTGTCTATATCTTCATCATATCGCTTTATCATGTTTGCAGGCATATCTTCTAGTTTCATTTAATTTTTCAGCTCATTTTTATTTGCCTTGTTATTTATGTCAATACATGCTTTGAATACATCGCCGTCAGGAACCAAATCCCATAAAATATGTATTCTCAGAAAATAAATAAATATAGATTAATATTATTTTCACATAATAGTAAATTAGACCAACTCATAATGCACAATTATTTAATCAAATGAAATACATTCCCGGAAGCGTACATATTTGAAACTTCATAGCGTTATATTCCTGAAAAATGTAACATTACAGTCAAAACCACCATAATTTTATTTTTCATTGCAATTATTTAAATTAATAACAAGGACAAGATATGCCTCATTTGTTGTAACAACATATGCGTCTTCACATGTACCTTGAGTTCAGATTCTCCTATATAGTGAAATTACAATCTTATGCTTGCGAAAATTATTAGAAATAATGAAAAGAAGCCATGGGATGAAGGGTTACATATAAATAACATAACTTCTCAGACCATAGGATAAAGGGTTACACAGAAATCATGTGTAAGATATTTCCCTTTACATGTCGTCATGCATAAGATATTTCCATTTCTTTGTCATCATGCAACAATGAATTATATTCTAAATCCATCATTCATCGTCATGCAACAACGAATTATATTCAAAATCCATCATTCAATAATAACTCTCCTTCCTTGGCGTCATGCGTTAGATATTCCCATAAAAATGATACAATCCGAAAAATTTACACCTTTTTTGTAACATACCTTACCATACACAAAGGCGTTGAGGGATGTGAAGGGAAATCTTACTTTGAAACAAAAAATTATGATACCAATCAGTTCAAGACACTCCAAAACACATGAAATAGATAAAAGTTAGACGTGCTTACCTTTGAAAAATCTTCCCTTTCAACATACCAAAAATAATAGAATACGTGTCCTCCACGCAATATTCTTTCCTAATAAATGAAAGAGAGCATAGACAAAGTAAATGATAGATATTCTAATATATTAAAATTCTAACTGATCCTCTAACCTACTCACTAACAAAACAAAAAGTGGAGTGCATCTAGACGCACATCTACATTTAATACAATTATTGACAATATATGTTATTCCTTAAAGATATTAAATTTTTTGAGAAATTACAAATATTAAATACGAAGAAGAAAACTAATTTAAAATATAAAATTATACCTGAACACAACAGGTCTCTGTCTCACAAATTCTGTAGACATCTCCTACTACACGTCCATTTATGTCTCTACCTTTTACTTCTACGCGTAGGCTCTTTTCTTTAATTATATTTAACAATGTCATTTTTTATTCTTGAAAGTAGGGTTGTCCTTGTTCGGGAACATCCATGCCTCTGCTTAATTAATACTTGTTATTAATACACTTGTTAGAAATAATTTTTATACAAATATTATAATACTAAATTGCACCTCAATCTAAATTTGTATATATTACACATAGCTTTACTTTGGTTCCAACTCTAACTAACCTAAAATGAAAAAGGAGATCAATTAATAAAAGGTTGGAAGTAATAATACCTCAAGATAAATTTGCATCTCTTTACCTGTAATTTTGACTGTGCTTTTGCAGCCAATGGTTAACCTGGTCTTGTAATATTTTGTCCATATCTTCATCATATCCCTTTATCATGTTTGCAGGCATATCTTCTAGTTTCATTTAATTTTTCAGCTCATTTTTATTTGCCTTGTTATATATGTCAATACATGCTTTGAATCCATCGCCGTCAGGCACCAAATCCCATAAAATATGTATTCTCAGAAAATAAATAAATATAGATTAATATTATTTTCACATAATAGTAAATTAGACCAACTCATAATGCACAATTATTTAATCAAATGAAATACATTCCCGAAAGCGTACATATTTGAAACTTCATAGCGTTATATTCCTGAAAAATGTAACATTACAGTCAAAACCACCATAATTTTTTTTTTCACTACAATTATTTAAATTAATAACAAGGACAAGATATGCCTCGTTTGTTGTAACAACATATGTGTCTTCACGTGTACCTTGAGTTCATATTCTCCTATATAGTGAAATTACAATCTTATGCTTGTGAAAATTATTAGAAATAATGAAAATAAGCCATGGGATGAAGGGTTACATATAAATAACATAAATTCTCAGACCATAGGATAAAGGGTTACACAGAAATCATGTGTAAGATATTTCACTTTACATGTCGTCATGCATAAGATATAGCCATTTCTTTGTCATCGTGCAACAATGAATTATATTCTAAATCCATCATTCATCGTCACGCAACAATGAATTATATTCAAAATTCATCATTCAATAATAACTCTCCTTCCTTGGCGTCATGCATTAGATATTCCCATAAAAATGATACAATTTGAAAAATTTACACCTTTTTTGTAACATGCCTTACCATACACAAAGGCGTTGAGGGATGTGAAGGGAAATCTTACTTTGAAACAAAAAATTATGATACCAATCAGTTCAAGACACTCCAAAACACATGAAATAGATAAAAGTTAGACGTGCTTACCTTTGAAAAATCTTCCCTTTCAACATACCAAAAATAACAGAATACGTGTCCTCCACGCAATATTCTTTTCTAATAAATGAAAGAGAGAATAGACAAAGTAAATGATAGATATTCTAATATATTAAATTTCTAATTGATCCTCAAACCTACTCACTAACAAAACAAAAAGTGGAGTACATCTAGACGCACATCTACATTTAATAAAATTATTGACAATATATGTTATTCATTAAAGATATTAAATTTTTTGAGAAATTACAAATATTAAATACGAAGAAGAAAACTAATTTAAAATATAAAATTATACCTAACACAACATGTCTCTG
Organism: Gastrolobium bilobum; assembly: GCF_033153095.1. Lineage (NCBI taxonomy): Eukaryota > Viridiplantae > Streptophyta > Magnoliopsida > Fabales > Fabaceae > Gastrolobium > Gastrolobium bilobum. Next base: position 7,913 of record NW_026896212.1, read on the forward strand.
TCTCACCAATTGTGTAGAAGTCTCCTACTACACGTCTATTTATGTCTCTCCCTTTTTCTTCTACGCGTAAGCTCTTTTCTTTAGTTATATTTAACAATGTCATTTTTTATTCTTAAAAGTAGGGTTGTCCTTGTTCGAGAGCATCCACGCCACTGCTTAATTAATACTTGTTATTAATACACTTGTTAGAAATAATTTTTATAAAAATATTATAATACTAAATTGTACTGCAATCTAAATTTGCATATCGGACATAGCTTTACTTTTGTTCCAATTCTAACTAACCTAAAATAAAAAAGGAGATCAATTAATAAAAGGTTGGAAGTAATAATACCTCAAGATAAATTTGCATCTCTTTACCTGTAATTTTGACTGTGCTTTTGCAACCAAAGGTTAACCTGGTCTTGCAATATTTTGTCCATATCTTCATCATATCGCTTTATCATGTTTGCAGGCATATCTTCTAGTTTCATTTAATTTTTCAGCTCATTTTTATTTGCCTTGTTATTTATGTCAATACATGCTTTGAATACATCGCCGTCAGGCACCAAATCCCATAATATATGTATTCTCAGAAAATAAATAAATATAGATTAATATTATTTTCTCATAATAGTAAATTAGACCAACTCATAATGCACAATTATTTAATCAAATGAAATACATTCCCGGAAGCGTACATATTTGAAACTGCATAGCGTTATATTCCTGAAAAATGTAACATTACAGTCAAAACCACCATAATTTTATTTTTCATTGCAATTATTTATATTAATAACAACGACAAGATATGCCTCCTTTGTTGTAACAACATATGCGTCTTCACGTGTACCTTGAGTTCAGATTCTCCTATATAGTGAAATTACAATCTTTTGCTTGCGAAAATTATTAGAAATAATGAAAAGAAGCCATGGGATGAAGGGTTACATATAAATAACATAACTTCTCAGACCATAGGATAAAGGGTTACACAGAAATCATGTGTAAGATATTTCCCTTTACATGTCGTCATGCATAAGATATTTCCATTTCTTTGTCGTCATGCAACAACGAATTATATTCTAAATCCATCATTCATCGTCATGCAACAACAAATTATATTCAAAATCCATCATTCGATAATAACTCCCATTCCTTGGCGTCATGCGTTAGATATTCCCATAAAAATGATACAATCCGAAAAATTTACACCATTTTTGTAACATTCCTTACCATAGACAAAGTCGTTGAGGGATGTGAAGGGGAATCTTACTTTGAAACAAAAAATTATGATACCAATCAGTTCAAGACACTCCAAAACACATGAAATAGATAAAAGTTACACGTGCTTACCTTTAAAAAATCTTCCCTTTCAACATACCAAAAATAATAGAATACGTGTCCTCCACGCAATATTCTTTTCTAATAAATGAAAGAGAGAATAGACAAAGTAAATGATAGATATTCTAATATATTAAATTTCTAATTGATCCTCTAACCTACTCACTAACAAAACAAAAAGTGGAGTGCATCTAGACGCACCTCTACATTTAATACAATTATTGACAATATATGTTATTCCTTAAAGATATTTAATTTTTTGAGAAATTACAAATATTAAATACGAAGAAGAAAACTAATTTAAAATATAAAATTATACCTAAACACAACATGTCTCTGTCTCACCAATTGTGTAGAAGTCTCCTACTACACGTCTATTTATGTCTCTCCCTTTTACTTCTACGCGTAGGCTTTTTTCTTTAGTTATATTTAACAATGTCATTTTTTATTCTTAAAAGTAAGGTTGTCCTTGTTCGAGAGCATCCACGCCACTGCTTAATTAATACTTGTTCTTAATACACTTGTTAGAAATAATTTTTATAAAAATATTTTAATACTAAATTGTACCGCAATATAAATTTGTATATCTGACATAGCTTTACTTTTTTTCCAATTCTAACTAACCTAAAATGAAAAAGGAGATCAATTAATAAAAGGTTGGAAGTAATAATACCTCAAGATAAATTTGCATATCTTTACCTGTAATTTTGATTGTGCTTTTGCAGCCAAAGGTTAACCTGGTCTTGCAATATTTTGTCCATATCTTCATCATATCGCTTTATCACGTTTGCAGGCATATCTTCTAGTTTCATTTAATTTTTCAGCTCATTTTTATTTGCCTTGTTATTTATGTCAATACATGCTTTGAATACATCGCCGTCAGGCACCAAATCCCATAAAATATGTATTCTCAGAAAATAAATAAATATAGATTAATATTATTTTCACATAATAGTAAATTAGACCAACTCATAATGCACAATTATTTAATCAAATGAAATACATTCCCGGAAGCGTACATATTTGAAACTGCATAGCGTTATATTCCTGAAAAATGTAACATTACAGTCAAAACCACCATAATTTTATTTTTCATTGCAATTATTTAAATTAATAACAAGGACAAGATATGCCTCATTTGTTGTAACAACATATGCGTCTTCACGTGTACCTTGAGTTCAGATTCTCCTATATAGTGAAATTACAATCTTTTGCTTGCGAAAATTATTAGAAATAATGAAAAGAAGCCATGGGATGAAGGGTTACATATAAATAACATAACTTCTCACACCATAGGATAAAGGGTTACACAGAAATCATGTGTAAGATATTTCCCTTTACATGTCGTCATGCATAAGATATTTCCATTTCTTTGTCGTCATGCAACAACGAATTATATTTTAAATCCATCATTCATCGTCATGCAACAACAAATTATATTCAAAATCCATCATTCGATAATAACTCTCATTCCTTGGCGTCATGCGTTAGATATTCCCATAAAAATGATACAATCCGAAAAATTTACACCATTTTTGTAACATTCCTTACCATAGACAAAGTCGTTGAGGGATGTGAAGGGGAATCTTACTTTGAAACAAAAAATTATGATACCAATCAGTTCAAGACACTCCAAAACACATGAAATAGATAAAAGTTACACGTGCTTACCTTTAAAAAATCTTCCCTTTCAACATACCAAAAATAATAGAATACGTGTCCTCCACGCAATATTCTTTTCTAATAAATGAAAGAGAGAATAGACAAAGTAAAAGGAAAAATATATATTGTTATGTGGATTATGGATATTCATATGGATATTCATATATAGCACGCTTTGATTTCGATTTATATGGCTACTAGAGTGGAATTAAGATTGAGTTGAGGAATTATTTGAACTATAATGATAGGGAGGAATTATTTTGGGCATGTGAAACTTTAGCTAAAAGATGTAGGGATAAATGAGTAGCGACATATAGTAAGATTAAAAAATAATTATAAGATTTGGGGATTATAATTCTATTGGGCTAGTACCAAAGTAGTAGCACTTTTGGGTTTGTAAAATTTGACCCACCTTCCATGTTGGTCGAAGCCTTAGGGCCTTAAGGAGTGCAATTGATGCAGTCCAATTGTTCACTTTATCCTAATCTCATCTTCTCCTAAGTGATCCAACAAGGCAGCCCTAATTGGGTAGCCACCTTCTCATGTCAAACAAACTACTCAACCTTACCCTCTTGTAGTTAACGCCACCTTGGAAAAAAAAAATCTGATGACTTATTGTCTTAAATACAGGCCATTCAGCTTTAGTTACATGCAGCCAATGAGAAGGTTGGAATCTAATTGCATGCAACTTTATTGGTCAAGAACCTCTCACTTCTTTCCCTCTCTCATGCGTACATAGGTAGGAAGGATGGAATTCTGATCTTACACTTTAACACTCTAACTCAATCAGATTTAAAACCATCCTTTGTGCCTTTTCATGCGCTAAAAATTAAAGGAGAAAAACAAAATTCTGGTCACATGTCCTTCCACCTTAAACATGCATGTTCACCATGTGGCAAACACCATCTTCCATCAAGCCTTGCATGCGCATAGAGTGTATGAGAAGCAATCAGAACTTTGGTTTAAAACCTCTAAGTCTTGCAACTTTTGGCCAGCCATGCAGCCAATGGAGTTAAAAAGGAAATCTAAATAAATCCACTTTGTTCAGCCACCATTGCTCTATTTCTCATCACTCTTATACACCCTAGTCACAAGAGAGCTGAACCTTCAAATTAAAAAAAATAAAACCCAAACCTCATCCTCACCCTCTCAAGGCCGTAGGCTATTAGAAAAAGGGAACCAACCAGAAATTGTATTATCTTCTCTTCTTCCCTAAACCGTGGAACCCCTTAAGGAATCACCAAGTCTCAAATACAAATCTCTCCTTCTCTTACTCGGCTATGCGTGGTAATTCCAAGAGGTAAAGTGTATCTCTGATTCACTACTCATTCTCTTGGTTGATAAAAGACGTTCCATTATATGTGAATGATAACTCGAGCTAATCTTCCCTCTCTTCGTTTTCTTGTACACGGTCATCAACTTGAAGAGTGGAGTTGTGGTTTTAGTGGAACTTAAGGGATTGAGTTGCTGCTCTTTTGTTCAAACCGGTTTTCCTTGTGTATTGTGAAGAGGTAGGCCCAAAATCCCTCTTCTTCTTCCCTTTGTTGAAACCGAGAAGCATGCTTAGGATATAGCCTTAGTTATTTTATGGATTCTGTCATGTTTTGCCCTTGAGTCTTAGTTGAAAGCATGAAAGCTTAGAATTAATTTCAGAACTTGGTAATGATCTTAAAGTTAAATGATGGGGCTGTTGATGATAGCTTGGTGTTCCTTTAAATTTTTATGAAGCAAAATAATTTGGACAGCATGTTGTTTAGCTGCCCTTCACACACTCCATGTGTTGTTAAGCTAAATATTTGAATAAACGTTATGAGCCTTGTATGATGAAACCGGTTCTGTTTTGGACCAGCCTTATTGTGTGCTAAACTCCATCTAAAATTATGTAGACAGCAGAATAATAAGCTCCCTTTTTGCGCATCCCTGAGTATAGAAATAGGAAATTGTATGAATAAAAATCTTGAGTAACTTCTATGTCAAAACCGATTCTGCCATGCTTAGGAACCTTGAGAAACCCTCACTGTTAAACGTTGGGAAGACTAATTTGAAAGTCAGAATATCTAGGAAAATAACATTGTTGGCCGAATGGATACATGAACCTTTAGGCTTGGAGAATTGTTGGTAATTCATAGAGATGGCTGAAACGTATTCTGATTTTGTTGCAATGTATATTAGGTGCGCAAAAGCCGTAAATTTTGGATTATACGCTGCTGCCTGGTACATTTAATTGTGACGTACGAGGTATGTGTAGGCGGTATTACCTAATGTGACTATTGGCTAGTGTATGGAATTGTGATGTGTTGCTCACATTTGTTCTATGTATGTTATGATGATGATGAGCCAATGGTAAGAATATGAAAGGATGATATGATATATGCATGCATTTTACATCATAATACATTTTTCTGTTGGGTGCGATTGCATAACATGGCATGTATACGTGATTCATGACATCTTGAATATATATATATATATATATATATATATATATATATATATATATATATATATTTGTATTGAGGACATGTGACTGAGCATGCATCATATAGGCATGCCTGGTACCAGGAGAGGGGACACTTGGCTTCAGTCCGCATAGGTTCCACAGTGGGATTCACCTTTATGGGAGCCATTAGGAATACCCACTGTGATGCTACGCGCACGACGGTGCTATGAGCGTAAAGGAAAAAGGGCGTTATATACGCGTTATGATGTATGATGAAAAGGATTAAATGTTTGAAGTGACTATTTATGATTTTGTGCCTAGTTAATACTGTTGCATTTGGTTTTGTTGCCACACTACTGGGTTTATTCTCACCCCTTTGGGGCTGCAATTTTTAAATTGCAGGAGGACGTAAAAGCATTTGAGGACTTGGATGTTGAACTCTGTTATATTTTTGTTGCTGTCTGGATTTATTCACTGTTGACTGTTTTAAGCTTGGGATGACTGTATTATGTGGTACTTGATGATTTTTGGATGACTGTAAAACTATGATTTATTCCTGCTTTAAGTCTTCTACGAACAACGGCTATTTTAAGAAAATCTGAAAATGTTTTGTGAAAAGGAATTTTTTTTTCTAAATGCTGAATTTTTAACAGTTTATGGTCAACTTACGAGTTACGTTTCAAGGGGCAAATGACCTCCGATTTACTATTATTTTATATGCACGCGAAGCCCCAAGCGTCTACTTTCAGATTTCGTTAACTGTACAATAATATTTTGAAAACTCGATTTTATATTAATATTTAAAGGAATACGGTTTTCTTAAATTTTCACCATTTTTATCAGCAACACATTTTAAGTTCTTTCCATCAAAATTTTTCTTAGATTCAGCTTTCCACAACAATCTCTCAAAGATCTTTTTTAGAAAAAGTTTTCATCCGTTTCCGCAACTCGAATAACGATTAGCAAACGACTCTCTTGGATGCATACAAGAGAGGGTGTTACACTAATTGGTATCAGAGCAGTTTTGGTTCTTGGTGATTGTTTTTGCTTGAATTGTCTGCTGCTTGTTTAAATTGATTGATATTAACTGCTGAATGATTTGCTTGATGTTTGATAAATATTCACTACTTGCTATCTGCCGTATGATGGACTGCTTTAATTGTTAAATTTAGGTATTGACTGTTGTAATTAGACTGTTAGATTTAGACGGTGATAAGGAACCGATGCACTGTTAACTTACCCGATTTGAACTCGAGTACCTACTTGGAATTTGTTGTCATAAATAACCTGCAGTGAGTCTGATCAGCTCATTCCGTGATATTGTGAGTGCAGTATCATGGCAGGTAATCGCGGTTCGACTCGGGGAAGGACTGACAATGCTGAAGAGGATCTTATCACAACTATTGGGGGATTGGCCACGTTCGTCCAGACCATGAGCCAAGAATGGCAAGAACATCGTCAACAGAACCAGAATCAACCCCCGCTGCATGACCATGCAGAGGAGATTGCCCGACGGAGGTTGAAGCACTTCCGTAACTTTCAACCACCTATCTTTGAAGGTGGAGACCACCCTGAGGCTGCAGCAAACTGGCTGCAGATGATCGAACATATTTTTGAACGGATGGGATGCCCGGACGCTCAGAAGCCGGACTATGCCTCCTATCAGTTGACGGGAGAAGCATTGACATGGTGGACTGGCGCGAGAGCTCTGCTGCGAGCTCAGAATACTGAAGTGACCTGGGCTGTGTTCAGGAGGGTATTTTTGGACAAGTACTTTCCAAAAGCAATGCGAAGAATGAAACACACGGAACTGCTGTCTTTGAGGCAAGGAAATATGACTATCAATGAATACATTGCAAAGTTTGCACAACTGATGGAATATGCTAATTTTGATCGTAACATCTATGATGAGGAGTGGCAAGTGGAGAAGTTTGAGAGCGGATTGCATCCCGAGATCAGAAAGCTCATGTTGACCACGGCTATCCGTACTCTGCCCGAAATCATTAATCAGAGTCGGCAGGTAGAAGGCATTATCATTGAAGAAAGAAATTTGAATAGACAACCGGTGCAACAGCAGGGAGGAAACAGAGGGGGCATGTTCTTCAAGAAGAACACGGGAATGAACAAGGGAAAGGGCCACGTAATTAAGAAATATATATACATTATTATAAGGCATAGCATGCATGATTGAAAATTCGAATCACATGGAATGTGTGTTTAATTTTGACTCCTATGGTTAGAAGTAGAGAAATTACTTGAATTATTAGAATATATGTGAATGTACCTTAGGCATGTGAAATACTAGTAAAGTATATGAGCATGATAGAAAATCGATCGATAAAAAAATTAAAGGTACTTAGGAGACGTGGAACTTTAGGATGTCTTAGAATAATCTTGGAATGGTAATCCATTGGGCTTGTCATTTTGGTGTTATTGTTTCCTTCTTTTATGCTTGTGGGCCGAAGCATAAGGGCTGCAAAGAGGGTCTTAGTGCAGCCCAAAATTCCATTGTGTATTATCTCAATAATATCCAAAGAAACTCCAAAGTTAGTCTTTGATTGGTAGGTGATCACACATGGCAAGTTATCCTTATCTTCCCTCCACATGTGCACGTAGGTATAGGTAGTGTGAGCAGAAATTCTGATTTATGTCATCTAAAAGTGGACAGATTAGCCACTCAAATCCTTTCCTTCTATACGCATGGACTGCACCAAGGAAAAGGCTGAAGTTGCTTGTTGAATTCTCCAAAGGCAGTCAGCCTTAAGGCAATACAACCAATAGATAACAAGTAGCCAGCATTGCATGCAACCTTATTGGATAAACAATGTCATCCAGCCCTCACTTGTCACGCTACATAGGTAGGAAGGATGGAATTCTGATCTTACACTTTAACACTCTAACTCAATCAGATTTAAAACTATCCTTTGTGCCTTTTCATGCGCTAAGAAAATTAAAGGAGAGAAAAACAAAATTCTGGTCACATGTCCTTCCACCTTAAACTTGCATGTTCAACATGTGGCAAACACCATCTTCCATCAAGCCTTGCATGCGCATAGAGTGTATGAGAAGCAATCAGAACTTTGATTTAAAACCTCTAAGTCTTGCAACTTTTGGCCAGCCATGCAGCCAATGGAGTTAAAAAGGGAATCTAAATAAATCCTCTTTGTTCAGCCACCATTGCTCTATTTCTCATCACTCTTAAACACCCTAGTCACTAGAGAGCTGAACCTTCAAAAAAAAAAAAAAAAAAATAAAACCCAAACCTCATCCTCACCCTCTCAATGCCGTAGACTATTAGAAAAAGGGAACCAACCAGAAATTGTATTATTTTCTCTTCTTCTCTAAACCGTGGAACCCTTAAGGAATCACCAAGTCTCAAATACAAATCCCTCCTTCTCTTACTCGGCTATGCGTGGTAATTCCAAGAGGTAAAGTGTATCCCTGATTCACTACTCATTCTCTTGGTTGATAAAAGACGTTCCATTATATGTGAATGATAATTCGAGCTAACCTTCCCTCCCTTCGTTTTCTTGTACACGGTCATCAACTTGAAGAGTGGAGTTGTGGTTTTAGTGGAACTTAAGGGATTGAGTTGCTGCTCTTTTGATTCAAACCGGTTTTCCTTGTGTATTGTGAAGAGGTAGGCCCAAAACCCCTCTTCCTCTTCTTTTTGTTGAAACCGAGAAGCATGCTTAGGATATAGTCTTGGTTATTTTATGGATTCTGTCATGTTTTGCCCTTGGGTATTAGTTGAAAGCATGAAAGCTTAGAATTAATTTCAGAACTTGGTAATGATCTTAAAGTTAAATGATGGGGTTGTTGATGATGGCCTGGTGTTCCTTTAAATTTTTTGAAGCAAAATAATTTGGACAGCATGCCTAGGTCCCTTGTAGCGATCCTTGAATGAATTCGTGAGCTTTGGAAGAAATCATCCTTGGTGCTTTGTTGAGATGAAACCGATTCTGTCTTGATAAAACTTGTTATCAACTAAGTTTTATTTAACTTATATATATACAGCATGTTGTTTAGTTTCCCTTCACATACTCCATGTGTTGTTAAGCCAAATATTTGAATAAACGTTATGAGCCTTGTATGATGAAACCGGTTCTGTTTTGGACCAGCCTTATTGTGTGCTAAACCCCATCTAGAATTATGTAGACAGCAGAATAATAAGCTCTTTTTTTTCGCATCTCTGAGTATAGAAATAGGAAATTGTATGAATAAAAATCTTGAGTAACTTCTATGTCAAAATTCGATTCTGCCATGCTTAGGAACCTTGAGAAACCCTCACTGTTAAACGTTGGGAAGACTGTTTTGAAAGTCAGAATATTTTAGGAAAATAACATTGTTGGCCGAATGGATACATGAACCTTTAGGTTTGGAGAATTGTTGGTAATTAATAGAGAAGGCTGAAACATATTCTAATTTTGTTGCAATGTATATTAGGTGCGCAAAAGCCGTAAATTTTGGATTATACGCTGCTGTCTGGTACATTTAATTGTGACGTACGAGGTATGTGTAGGCGGTATTACCTTCTGTGACTATTGGCTAGTGTATGGAATTGTGATGTGTTGCTCACATTTGTTCTATGTATGTTACGATGATGATGAGCCAATGGTAAGAATATGAAAGGATGATATGAAATATGCATGCATTTTACATCATAATACATTTTTCTGTTGGGTGCGATTGCATAACATGGCATGTATACTTGATTCATGACATCTTGAATATATATATATTTGTATTGAGGACATGTGACTGAGCATGCATCATATAGGCATGCCTGGTACCAGGAGAGGGGACACTTGGCTTCAGTCCGCATAGGTTCCACAGTGGGATTCACCTTCATGGGAGCCATTAGGAATACCCACTGTGATGCTACGCGCACGACGGTGCTATGAGCGTAAAGGAAAAAGGGCGTTATATACGCGTTATGATATATGATGAAAAGGATTAAATGTTTGAAGTGACTATTTATGATTTTGTGCCTAGTTAATACTGTTGCATTTGGTTTTGTTGCCACACTACTGGGTTTATTCTCACCCCTTTGGGGCTGCAATTTTTAAATTGCAGGAGAACGTAAAAGCATTTGAGGACTTGGATGTTGAACTCTGTTATATTTTTGTTGCTGTCTGGATTTATTCACTGTTGACTGTTTTAAGCTTGGGATGACTGTATTATGTGGTACTTGATGATTTTTGGATGACTGTAAAACTATGATTTATTTCTGCTTTAAGTCTTCTACGAACAGCGGCTATTTTAAGAAAATCTGAAAATGTTTTGCGAAAAGGAATTATTTTTAATGCTGAATTTTAACAGTTTACGGTCAACTTATGAGTTACGTTTCAAGGGGCGAATGACCTCCGATTTACTATTATTTTATATGCACGCGAAGCCCCAAGCGTCTACATTCAGATTTCGTTAACTGTACAAAAATATTTTGAAAAATCGATTTTATATTAATATTTAAAGGGATACGGTTTTCTAAAATTTTCACCATTTTTATCAGCAACACATTTTAAGTTCTTTCCATCAAAAATTTTCTTAGATTCAGCTTTCCACAACAACTTCTCAAAGATCTTTTTTTAGAAAAAGTTTTCATCCGTTTCCACAACTCGAATAACGATTAGCAAACGACTCTCTTGGATGCATACAAGAGAGGGTGTTACACTAATTGGTATCAGAGCAGTTTTGGTTCATGGTGATTGTTTTTGCTTGAATTGTCTGTTGCTTGTTTTAATTGATTGATATTAACTGCTGAATGATTTGCTTGTTGTTTGACATATATTCACTACTTGCTATCTGCCGGATGATGGATTACGTTAATTGTTAAATTTAGGTATTGACTGTTGTAATTAGACTGTTAGATTTAGATGGTGATGAGGGATCGATGCACTGTTAACTTACCCGATTTGAACTCGAGTACCTACTTTGAATTTGCTGTCATAGATAACCTGCAGTGAGTCCGATCAGCTCATTTCGTGATATTGTGAGTGCAGAATCATGGCAGGTAATCGCGGTTCCACTCGGGGAAGGACTAACAATGCTGAAGAGGATCTTATCACAACAATTGGGGGATTGGCCACGTTCGTCCAGAACATGAGCCAAGAATGGCAAGAACATCGTCAACAGAACCAGAATCAACCCCCGCTGCAGGACCATGCGCATGCGGAGGAGATTGCCCGACGGAGGTTGAAGGACTTCCGTAACTTTCAACCACCTATCTTTGAAGGTGGAGACCACCCTGAGGCTGCAGCAAACTGGCTGCAGATGATCGAACATATCTTCGAACGGATGGGATGCCCGGAGGCTCAGAAGCCGGACTATGCCTCCTATCAGTTGACGGGAGAAGCATTGACATGGTGGACTGGCGCGAGAGCTCTGCTGCGAGCTCAGAATACTGAAGTGACCTGGGCTGTGTTCAGGAGGGTATTCTTGGACAAGTACTTTCCAAAAGCAATGCGAAGAATGAAACACACAGAGCTACTGTCTTTGAGGCAAGGAAACATGACTATCAATGAATACATTGCAAAGTTTGCACAACTGATGGAATATGCCAATTTTGACCGTAACATCTATGATGAGGAGTGGCAAGTGGAGAAGTTTGAGAGTGGATTGCATCCCGAGATCAGAAAGCTCATGTTGACCACGGCTATCCGTACTCTGCCCGAAATCATTAATCAGAGTCGGCAGGCAGAAGGCATTATCATGGAAGCAAGAAATTTGAATAGACAACCGGTGCAACAGCAGGGAGGAAACAGAGGGGGCAGATTCTTCAAGAAGAACACGGGAATGAACAAGGGAAAGGGTCCACAGATGCAAGCTCGGAATGGTAATTTCAAGAGAAATACTGCACCCGGTCAGTCATCAGCAGGACGTCAGGGTCCCAGTGCATGTTCTAATTGTGGGAAAAACCATGCTGGAGTCTGTTTACAGGGAAGCAACACATGCTACAGATGTGGTCAACCTGGACATTTCGCTTCTAAATGTCAAAACTATGCAAGTCAGCAACCTACTCAGGCCAGAGTGTTCACCCTCGATGCTAATGAGGCGCAGAAATATCCGAATCTTATTCGAGGTAACATAATCCTTAACGGTTATCCAATTTCTGCTATTTTTGATTCTGGAGCATCTGGTTCGTTTATGGCAAAACATATAGCTATGAAGATAGGTATAACCCCAGCTCCACTCCCCTATGAATTACAAATCAGTACTCCTACGGGGGGATCCTGTACAGCCTCAGAAATTTGCAGAGGCGTTCTTCTGGAGTATGAAGGAAGCATTTATACAATCAACTTAGTGGTTTTGCCGGTATTCAATTTCGAAGTAATTATCGGCATGGACTGGTTGGTGTGAATGAATTCGAGGAGGTATTCCCCGATGAAATTCCTCGATTACCCCCGGGAAGTAGAATTTTCCATTGAGCTTATTCCCGGAGTTGGACCTATTTCCATTGCTCCGTATCGTATGGCACCTTTGGAACTTCCTGGATCAGTTTGTCATAGTGTTCATCGATGACATCCTGATTTATTCTGTCAATGAAGAATTACATGCAGCACACTTACGGATTGTTTTGCAGATTTTAAAGGAGAAGCAGCTGTATGCAAAGTGGTCTAAGTGTGAGTTCTGGCTCAGTGAAGTTCAATTCTTGGGTCACGTAATTTCTGCTGAGGGTATTGCAGTTGACCCCAGCAAGGTCGAAGCGGTGAGGAATTGGGAACGACCCAGAACTGTCACGGAAATACGAAGTTTCTTGGGACTAGCAGGCTATTACAGAAGATTTATTAAAAATTTCTCACGATTG